>NW_024427107.1:75502376-75562436 GCF_017311325.1 Ursus maritimus
ACATTTTATATATATATACATTTTATATATATATACATTTTATATATATATACATTTCTCTATATATATATGCATTTATATTTCTATATATATATATATTTCTATATATATATTTCTATATATATATATATATATATATATATTCAGAAAATTAGATCTTGAACGAATCTGTGTAAGTGACAAAATGTGTGGACATGGGCTTGTGGCGATGCTCTGGAAACTGTGTGGAATCTGAACCAGAGCTCTGCTACCTATTCAAAGTACTGCCTTAATTAAGACACTTAATTAAGTGTCAGAGCTGAGACACTGTGAGCCACATTTGGTGCAAAAGGAACATTAATGCCATTCTCAGTGCAAAGAGAATGCCTATAAAAAGCCCAGCAGAGGGCCTGCCAGATAGTTGGGTCTCAGTGCATTTGTTCAATGGAAATTAAAATTGAATGATTATTTACTGAATGAAATGTATTCTCCTTGTCTAGCTAGACGGTAGCCACAAGAAGAGGCATGCTCCAAATGCCTGGTATGTGGTGGACACTGAAACTGTTTGGGCCTGATCTCACCAAACTTATGAGTCATTGCCCTTGTTACAAAAAGCTAGAAAAGCTAGAATAAAAGCATGACGATGCTTGAAGAGATGATAGGCATTACTCAAAGGTGGAAATAATCATAAAATTCTAAAACTGAGTGGCAGGGCTGTGTTCTGCGAACAGGAAGTCCAGAGTGGCAAAGCGCCTCCCTCGATCAGGACTGGAATGTCAGCAGCAGAGCCCAGTGAGAACCCAGGTGTCCAGACCCTTGGAACTCTTCCCACTGGGGCACCTTGCAAAGAAATGGAGACTTTAACTGATCTCCACTGGCTGAGAGGAAAACAGAGGTTCCAGGAAACACACCTGCAGCGTTGGACAAGGAGAGATTTTGCAAGATGCTGATGGAAGAGAGACCAGGAGACCAGCGCTGTCGCCTCTGCCAGCGTCTTCACCCTCTCCTCAGAGACGGTGATTAAAGGGAATGAGTGAACAACGGAAGAGGGTCCTGAGCAGTCCACTGTGGGGTCCAGATGATTGACTCTTCCCAGCTTTGTCATGGCACATTACTTGTGCTAACCCCTTGCAGCCTTTCAAGAACTGCTCCATCATCACTGGTTAAAGAGACCATGGTAACGCTCTCAGCCACCCACAAGTCCATAGTGAGGAGTAATTGAGGCTCCCAAGTGAAATGTGCCTTGTACCAGGACCGGCAGCCATGGGACCTCCGAAGGTTGCAGCCCCACGCCTCTCCACACTCCCCGCGTTCTGCAGTTCACGGGGGTTCTCTAGTCCACACTCCAGTGTGGGGCACATGCTGAATGCTCTCTCTGTCCTCAGCCCCCCGGAATCAGAGAATGAATGGACCTCGTCAATCAGGCAGCTTCTCCCACCTTACAGGAAACTTCTGTCTGCAGAAACAGGCTGCAGGGCTGAATTCCTGCAGAGTACCAGCTGGTTACCGGACAGCTCCGGTTTGAGCACAGAGAGGATAATTTACGGGAAGGAAGCAGATGTGAAGAAAGAGACAGGCTTCACGTCTTTCTCAGAATCTGAGGCACAAATGTCTTCTTACGTATTCTAAGGAAATGAATGGATTCAACCAGCTTTGAGCTAAAGGTATGGCTCCTTGTGCGAACACATGTGGAATTAGACCATGATGTCCACAGATATAAGGTACACAGACATTAAATCACTATGAACTCTGTGTAATAAACTTCAGATCTTTGATATTCTTTGATTGTTTAAATTCTTTAATTCCTTAATTTCACGCTGTATCAATAAGTCCCATTGTACGAAATAAGTTGTTGTCCTTTTTCTAAAGCTTTGAAAACTTAGAGGACCCTTAATTAGGGTGATACAATTCTAAGCTTGTTCTGAAAACTTTAAAATGTTGTATTTATTGTTTATACTTTTAAGATTATTTTCACTTACTTCTTAGGACTGTTTGTCCAACTTACAAGAGGGAACAAATTACTTTGGTAATACTGCCAACTCTAGCGTCTGGGAGGGCAAGTGGGAGCACAGAAAGAGCATGGGATGGGGAGGTAGAGTAGCTGTCTTATCTTCAAGTCCAGACTTTGCTTTTACTAATTCCTCAGTGGGAAGAACCCTGTCTTAGCGATCCTCTGTGTGTCCAGCAACATTCAATTAACAGCTCATGAAAACATAAATGGCTGAATGAATAAATCAATGAGCCCCTTTCCATGCATGCATGCCATTAGTCCACTAAATGGTGACGATAATGCTTTCCCTAACTCACGGGGTGGTTATAAGAAGTAAATGATAGTTCATTTGGGTGGGGGGATAGCTAGAAACAGAAAGGGAAACTAACACACACCAAGCATCTTATCCTGTATCTGACCCTAAGCTCATCATTGATATACACTGTCTAACAGAATTGCCACAATAAAATTATTATGATGTCATTTCTCTTGTCATGTTATAGATGAGGGAAGTAGAGCCCAAAGACATTGTATTACTTGCCCAAAGTCACAGACAAATAATGAAACCAGAATCTGCATCTGCACCTCTTTCCCTCATCCAAGTTTGAAAGAAGACAGGTTGTTGGTGCTGGAATATGTTAACAGCAAGCCAATAAGGGAAGAAATGCTGCTGTAGATTCCTCTCGGATGGTCAGCTCTGCTCCAGGCCCATACTCTGCGAACAGCATTCCTCTTAGCAGCAAGTAATACTGCTTCTCACTTGAACCAAGTAGAGCTTCCTTTGATGGTCTTTCAAGAGTCCCCACACCCACGGCTCCAGTGACTGGCCCAGGAAACCAGCAGGGGAGGGTAGGTGAGGGGTGCAGAGTAAGAGGCACATATAAGTCAAACCAGGTCACCGGGAGTCCTTTCCTAGAAGCTTTTACATGGAGCCTAGGGGTAGAATTGTGAGCTGTGAGTTGGAGGACTCCTGTTTCCGGCTGTGGATGAAGCCCCATGTGAGACCCACATAGGTACCTCTGAATAAGTCAGTAAGACTTCCATAGCATCTTATTTCAGACAAACAAGTGGAGTTGAGTTCCTGACATTTGGAATGATTTAGTCCATTTAGGGCGACTAAAAGCGAAGGAGAAAAGGCTTGCCCATGCCGCAGCAGGGAAGGCACTGCTCAAAGCAGGGGATGGAATAGCCACCAGCACGTACTGGCATCCATGAACCAAACAACCTCTCCACCATCACTTCAAGTTTCTAATCATTCGACGGGGTATTTGTGGAGTTCCCTAAACTGGGACAAGGAGGCAACGCTACTGTAGGTAGAAGGCAATGACATGGATGGGTTCCAGGGCACCTGGGCTCTTGGCCATTGGACAGAGTCATTCCATTATGCCCCTTCCATGACACCCTCCTCTGCCTTCCTTCCATCAATTTATTGATTACTCTTAATAAGGCACTGGTCCAGGCTCCAAAAGAGTGGGAAGAAGAGAGTCATTTTCCTTGAAGAGTTCTGTCTGGTGGGAGTGATATTTAAACAATGATCTATAGCAGTATGTGACCAAATTAAGAAGCCTACACCCTGCGACCCAGGGATCTTGTTCTGGGAATCCATTCTATAGTCCCCTTGAGTGTCTCCCGGGAGTGCTGAGAATCTAATACAAGCCCTCTTCACCAACTTGTGGAAACCTGTATTTGATCATCAGTTAAGAAAAGAGAAAGAAAGAAAGAAAGAAAGAAAGAAAGAAAGAAAGAAAGAAAGAAAGGAAGGAAGGAAGGAAGAAAGAAAGAAAGAAAGAAAGAAAGAAAGAAAGAAAGAAAGAAAGAAAGAGGAAGGAAGAAAGAAAGAGAAAGAAAGAAAGAAAGAAAGAAAGAAAGAAAGAAAGAAAGAGAGAGAGAGAAAGGAAGGAAGAAAGAAAGAGAAAGAAAGAAAGAAAGAAAGAAAGAGGAAGAAAGAAAGAAAGAAAGAAAGAAAGAAAGAAAGAAAGAAAGAAAGAAAGAAAGAAAAAGAGAAAAAGAGAAAAAGAGAGAAAGAAAAAGAGAAAGAGAAGAAGGAAGGAAGGAAGGAAATCATATATTTTTATTTTATTTCAACATAAAAAATATTAAGTACAGATTTGTCTATCTCTTACCAAGCGACAAGTCCTTTTCTCTGACAATGACTTTGCTGATTGCACTCAGAGTCCTCCTCCCATATACATGGTACACAGGAGCCATCTTAACTGACACATCTACTTTTATTGAAGGGGAACTAGGAACTGAAGACACTGGAGAATTAACTTTAGGCTGGAATCCTTTTTAGATTTTGATCATTTTCCCTCAATATTTTATAACCACATCTAATCCAATAAAATCGGTGTGTGTGTGTGTGTGTGTGACTCATTTAATCAAATCTTTCCAAAGCATTCAGCTAATTTTTCATGAGACCATCAACACTCTCAATTCTCATACTCATTTTCCAGTCCTGTACATCATAATGGAGTAATATCATAGGCTTTTGGTCAAACAGAATGGATCCTTGGGAAGTTTATGTTTCGGGGGTTAGACTGGGACTGTAACAAGCAATTACCCGACTTCGGTTTTGAGTGTGAGAAATCCTGAGTATGAACATTTTGAAAGGAAGTGGTCATGAACCTGTTTCATGATTCTTAAACCCATGTAATCATTTGGAGAATATAAAAGGGGGTGTGAAAGTGGAGGGGATTTGGTCAGGAAATCGGGGCCTGCATTAATTTCCTAGGCCTGCTGCAATGAGGTAACACAGGCTGGGGGGTTTAACCAGCAGAATGTTCTCTACTGTCTCGCAGCCCTAGAGCCTGGAAATCCAGAATCAAGGCATCAGTGGGGTGGTTCCTTCTGGGGGATATGAGAGGAGATCTGCTCCAGGCTACTCCCCAGGCCTTCTGGATGGCCATCTGCATGTTCACATGCTCCCTGTATGTCTGTCTCTAAATCCCCCCTTTCTAGAAGGACATCAGGCACACCGGATCAGCGTCCACCCTGATGACTTCATTTTAACTTGATCAACTCTGTGAAGACCCTGTCTTCAAACATGTTTACATTGTGAGGGACTAGGGGTTAAGACTTCAACATACCAACTTTGGAAGACACCATTCAATCCATGACAGGGCCTCTGTAGTGGTGATGTGACCTCGTCCCTTCCCCCAGAACGGCGCTGTCTCCTGATCACATGCTGTGATGAGAGAAAGACCCATGCCTGTAGGAAACCACTCAGAATCTTCAGAGCATGACCGCTGCACTTGGAAAGCAGAGATGAGCAATGCCTGCCTCCTTCCTGGGAAGTCTAAAGCTGAGTGCGGAAAGGGTCTCACCCCTGCCTGATGAATCTAGAGGCCATAAAAGGGCTCTGGTGGTGGGGTCAGGTGGCTATTGCTGGGCTGGGTGGGTGTGAACGCTAGGATTTGAAGGGCAAGGAACTTCAGGCCCAATCAAATTGGTAGTTTTAGCCATGTCACTGTAATCACTGAATTAAAACTGTGCTAATGGTTTAAAATATCTGTAAAACTATAACACAGGATGTCACAGAAAAGCCATGGGTCCCTCCCAAGTTTTTATGTAGGACAGGGATAGAGTATCCCCAACTAAGAAAGTTGGAAGGGACAACAGGAGACCACAGCAAAGGTGCCTCTCATCTGGCCATGAGCCAAGCCTTCTAACGCCTTGTTTGTGCGCCCACAGCAGCACAGGAGGAACCGTGCTTGGGCACAGCAGTCACGGACGCCGCCACACCGGGGGCAAGAGTCACTGTGAGTACAGAGGCGCGACAGAACCACCCTGTAAAGATCGAGTCTAACTGTGGACAGAGTGGAGGGTGTTTTGAGTGTCCCACAAAGAGATGATCCCAGGAGAACAACAGAAAAAATGTCTTATGTGGCGGCACTGAGCTGAAGACTGATTAACCTTCAGCAATTCTTTCACTCCTTTGAGCCTGACTTTCAACAAGTCCAAAGTGGGAAACCCTTGCTTCCTCAACTTCAAATATGAAATTACTTTATACCTTCCAAGGGTGCCACAAAGATCAGATGCTGGGAGAGCTGGGGGTAACAAGTGCCCAGGACTAAGCCAGGGCTGACGGGACCACCAGATGGCCATCTGTGTGCTCGAACATGGGCTCTCCTGGAGCTGCTTCCTGAGGCCCTGTTTTCTGCAGGACAAATTCAAGCTCCTCCACCTGAGAAACCCCACTAGTCTAGCCTACAGCTCATGGCTAATCCCTTCCCTGCTTCTACTTCAAGCTTCAGAAGCACCGACACCAATGGTCATATAACCATTCTGTTGAGCCCGTTGGGACTTTACCCACACTATCCCCCCTACATGGAATAGTTTTACCTCCAGCATAACTTCCTCTGCAAAGGACAGAGGATGATCCAAGGAGGCAACAAGAGAATTAATGACAAAGGTCATTAGCCCCCTGATGGGAGGCCCTCCTGTGCCTGGGGAGGGGCCCATTTTTGTGGGATTGCTAAGGAGAGTTAGGTGCTTCCATCATCCAGATGAAGCCTCGTAAACTTCAAGACACGTGTCACATTTCTAAGGTTACATCAGTAAGCAAGACAGGAAGAACACCCAGACGTCTGGCTCCAAATTCCATTCCTTCAGCAATTCCACAGCCTTAGACGTAGAGGTTGAGGTGAGGACAAATGTCTAAGCGCTCACTGAGCAGATATATATTGAACATCTATTCTGAAGTAAGGAGTTTGCTCAGCTCCACGGATACAGAGGTGAACAAAACAGACATCATCTTCACTTCCAAAGAAATGGCACGCAGCCCTGTGGGAGAGGGTCTTACAAAAACTGCAGGAGAGGCCCTTATAAGAGAGGACACGCCATGACAGCTGAACCTTTAGAACGTGACCACACTGAGGCCAGGTGCACCTCCATAATCATGTGCTCCGGGAAATATATTCAAGAATATTCTGCAGTTCAAGGAAAGGGTATTTCTAAATGTCAAAAAAAAAAAAAAAAAGACTTTCTATACAAAAGAACTTTGGGGGCTCCTCCTAAAAGGTAACAAAATTGCCCAAGTGTTAATTACGAGTAAGTAGCAGATCCAAGATTTGGACCGAGGCAAATCCAGCCCCAAGTCCGTGCTCTGCCCAGATGATGCCCCGTCCACCTCCCTGCTCTCATTTGAACCTACTCTTGCCAGGGACTTTTGGAAAACTTACATCCTCTTTTTTGCAAGACTGGCCAGTGTACGGTATCTGGAAACTAAAGAACGGTCCGTTGCTGATTGATATGACATATCCCCATGCTTCGCTCAGCCTTGCTGACTCCAACCCCACCAGAGCTCTGCTTGACATGTCTGCACCAAGACGCCCATCTGCTACGAAAGCCCCCCCATTGTTTCATAGCTCTGGCAAGTAATACTTATAGAGTTGCTATTTGCTTATATTTGAAGAGCACACAACATTATGGTGTGGAAAGAAAAATGAGAATATTCTTAGATGTGTTGTCTCACCCAGTTCAACCATTAATCAGACATCAGACATGTCGTGTATTCCCCAGGACTTGAGTGCTATAAGGAGAGGCATGCAACCCTACCTCATTCACTACCTCAGCCCCGCCACGAGTTTTCACGGGCGCCTCCTGCATGCCAGGCAGTGATCTGGGATGGTCCTCGCTCACTTATACTATTCTATTCTATTTATTTTATTCTCTAGAGCAAGGAATAAAACAGACATTCAACAAATGTTGGCTGAATAAGTGGATAAATAAACTAAAATAGAAATACTATTCTTGAAAAAGTTAGAGAATTTTCCATAAGCAAGAGATCTTATGAAATTTTAAATGACTTTTGTTACAAAAACATGACCAAAAAAATCAAAAACTTAAAAATCCACTATCTCATGATTGTACTAAAACCACAATTATGAGCAATGCAGAATACCTCTTTTGTTTATTTTTCTCATGCATATACAAGCAAGAGGATCTATTTTTGATCAGTCAACTCAAATCAAGAGGAAGGACTGCGGTGAGTTTGTACCGCGTGTTAGAGACAATGCAAAGTGCTGTGGGTGTAAGAGAGTAAGTGTCCCACAACAGTGAGTTAAAATCACTGTTAGATGATTTTATGCCAGAGAAAGGCCAAAAGGACGATTCAATGTGATGAGTATCTTAATGGAGATATATATAGATATATAGATATAGATATAGATATAGATATAGATATAGATATAGATATAGTTCTCTTTGAACTTACTGCATACTTGTCCTTTGGCTTCTGAAAAAAAATAATAATAATATTTGAGCTAGGTTTTCCAGAATGGCTTGCAAAGAATCAGAGAAAGGGCTTACAGCCCACAGGGCACACAGCCCAGAGACGGGCATGAAGGTCTGGATGCGTGCGGTGACTTCAGGCTGAGCCGAGCAAGCATGGAGGCTGGAAGAGTAGATGAAGGGGCTGGGGAGCGTGGCCACAGCAGAATCACCGTGTGTCAGCCCCCTTGCCCAACACCGGCGGGGACAGCCCTATTTTATCCTACTATTGTGACCCGCCCCTCATTGTTTATACGTGCAGAACCAGGGGGACAAAACCACTCAGGAGCCTGACTGGGGTGCACAGGCAGAAAATGGTAGAATCAGAACCCAGAAAGACTGAGCAACTGAAAAACGACTTACTTCCAATCGGACAGAATCTTAGAGTCAAAACACCCACCATCTGGAAAGGTCTCTCTATCTGTCATTTCCCTGTGGACTGTGCAGGATCTGAGTGAGGGCTCTGGAGTAGAAAACGTCTCTTCACAGTGCCTGGGAACCACCTAACCCATTGGCCTTCCGGCAAGTGTGTTCTCTTTCACCTGGACGTCACCCAAACTTCCACGAGAAGTTGCTGAGCCTGGTGGCACGTACCTGTTTGCAGTACTAACAGCTCATAAGCATGACCCCCGTCCTGCCTCATGTCCCTGTCCTTTTTCTGCCCCCAACTGCCTTTGCTGGCACGCCCCAGCTATAATGAGCCACCTCGGGCTGAAGGGCCCAGTGTCTTTGCACACCCTGCCACAAATGGGATATGGGGAAAAGGGCAGCTCAGAGCCAGCTGTCACCACCCCACACCACCCTGGTTTGAAATGAACACAGGAACCCAAGGCACAAAATGAGACTACTGCCGTCCTCCCTCCTCTCCCAACCATCCTCCCGCCGTGATCTTACATCTGTTTCCTTGGAAATGAAAGACTTTTTGCAAATGCTAGATAACAATGTGTCATTCTGAGCATTTCACCATTTGTATGTACAATCATCTTACTTACCATCATTATCTGCCACTAACCCACTTTCCTCCCCTTTTATCCTCACTATCTTGCTTAATTTGAAGTGTATGTCAAGAGAGGGGAAATTTGGTGGGAGAAATGACCAGTTCCAGCATGACATGGGAGTTATGTTTTGAAAAAAGTAACCAGGCAATCACGAAAAAGTTCCATCCCGAATAATTGGTCCATCCATCTTGGGCTCTGCGGGGAAATGAGCCTCTTGCTGTCCATCCTGGTGGCCTGTCCCTGCTCTGAAACACGCAGCCCCTTATGCTCATCTGGCATTTTGCTTCCCACAAAAGTCTCCTCATTTACCTTCTGCTCCGCGGAACTGTGAGCGCTCGAACACAGCAACCCAGTCTTCTTTGCCTAGATACGCCCTCCCGTCCCACAGAGGTGGGCACACAGTAAAATAACAGCTACATGCATCCAGCACCACGTGCTGTGAGCTGCTCCAGGAGCTTCCAGTGGATTGTTTAACATCCCCCAGCATCTCCCTCCAAAGTCAGTGATGCTAGGATCCCCACGTTACCAATGGGGAATACGAGCCACTCAGAAGGACTAGAGCCAACATGGGAGAACAGGCAGTCCCACTCTGCACACCACTTTCTCCACCACCGATTTCTCCTGGGCTCTAGAAACACATACTCAATGGAATAAAAGCATGTGCATAATTTTAGGCTAAAGGAAAAATATTTTGTGGCTCGAGGAACTTGCGTTTGAAGGGTGATTTTGTAGAGAAGGGATAAGTCTTATTCTTTACAGAAATAAAACAGCCAATTCGTTCTTGGGATGCATCTTTCGGCTCATGCCAGAGAAGACCTTGTCAAAGTCAGAACCATCCATCAGGGGCGCCTGGGTGGCACAGCGGTTAAGCATCTGCTTTCGGCTCAGGGCGTGATCCCGGCGTTATGGGATCGAGCCCCCCATCAGGCTCTTCCGCTATGAGCCTGCTTCTTCCTCTCCCACTCCCCCTGCTTGTGTTCCCTCTCTCGCTGGCTGTCTCTATCTCTGTTGAATAAATAAATAAAATCTTAAAAAAAAAAAAGAACCATCCATCAAAGCAAGGAATCAACTAAGGAGTGGATTCTATGCTACTGGGGACTCACCCCATCCTGGAAGAAAGCTTTGTCAGGAATCCTGCAGAAGGCATCTGTGCCCGGGACAGAGGTTGAATAGAGGACCCAGAACTCCTCATGCAAATCATTCCAACATTGCCGGAGCCCACGGTCCCCTGATGGCAAAGGCTCACAGGCTTCCCCGGATTAACCTTGCCCAGTTCTCCAGGTGCAACAAACCTCCCTTCATTCAGCTCCCGAGAATTTGCACGTATCCCTGTTGTGAGTTTACCATTATGGGTTTGTCTCCAGGAAGCTGTAAGCTCCTGGGGATCATGGAGCATCCCGAGGACACCCAGCCACGTGCAGTTCTTAGTCATAGGTTCTCAGTGAATATTTGCTGAGCGAATGTTGTCGATGAGGGGAGCAGCCTGGCAAAGAGGCAAACAGAGCGCACCCCATGGGATGATACATGCTCCTGCAGCCTGCCCGTATCCGAGGTCTGGTGCTTTCCTAATTCTGCTGTCTTGTAGTCCCTATAAAAGCATTGATCAATGTATTTGTCAGAGCTCGGTGAAGAGAAGCCTGTGGGAAGGACGGCCATAGCTAACACTGATTAAGCTTTCATTAACAGAAGGCTCTGGGTAGTTACATGCATCATCCTACTCTATCCTTGAACAACTGAATGACGTAGATCGCATTTATTATTCCCATTTCACAGACAAAGAAACTGAGGTTAGGTGACTGACCCAAGGTCACGGTAAATAGAGAAGTCAGACACCAAACCAGCCATTCAGGCCCAAGTTTGTACTCCTACCCACTGCCCTATGGTAGGAACTATTATGGTTCACCAGCTACTCTGAAGGACTTGAGTGAGGTTCTTCATATACTCTGACATCTAATCCCCACATCAAGTATATAAGATAAATACCACATGTCCACTTTAAATGATTTGCCCAATGACGCAGCAATCGAAGACCACGACCAGGACTTGAACTTACTTTTGCCTGATTCCCAAGCCATCACCCTAATGCAGTTAAACACTTTGTGATGTTTAAAAAATCAGGGACATTTGTTCCGCTCTTTGCCAATACTTTTGCTTATCGGCTCCTGCCTACCTTTCAAAACCAAGCGAAGGGATGCCTGGGTGTCTCAGTTATTAAGCGTCTGCCTTTGGCTCAGGTCATGATCCCAGGGTCCTGGGATTGAGTCCTGCATCGGGCTCTTTGCTCAGTGGAGAGACCGCTCCTCCCTCTGCCTGCTGTTCCCCCTGCTTGTGCTGTCATTCTCTCTCTCTCTCTCTCTGACAAATAAAGAAATAAAATCTTAAAAAAAAAAAAAAAAGCCCAAGTGAAGTATGACCATCATTTATTTCCTTCCCCGACCTCCTTCCTTCTCTCCTAAAGAACATTTTCATTTCTGCAACACTGGCATCACATCATAGCCACTGCTTCATAATATTCCTTTTATCACTTAACAACATAAACTGCAAAATTTTTGATGTCCTCACTTACTCTACAACCTCATCTTTCATGGCAACATGACATGTCACCTTCACCTGTCCTGCAAGTCAGTGATCAATCCCTACTGTTGGGTATATGATGTCTTCCAGTTTCTATTGTAAAAATCACTGGATAATAAATAGCTGGGCCTATCCCTGTGTACATGTGTGTATGTATGTGTACATGTGTGTGAACACACATACTGTAGCAGTACTTAGAAGAATTGCCAGGGTCGAAGTGCATGGACATTTGAATCTTGGGATCCATGTTACCAAAGCGCTCTCCGAGGTCTGCCCTTCTCTAGTCCCACCAGCAGCGTATGAGATAGATTATAGCCAGACCCTCAGCAACGGAGGCTTAAAACTTGCAAACCCCGTGTGTCAAATGGACAGCAGACTTCTTCCTTTCTTCTTCCCTAGTGTGCATTTACACATCTTTTAGGAACTTCTCCCACGCATTAAAGCTAGCTGAATTTGATTTTGCCTCCACTGCTAGCTTATGAGTTTCCGAAGAGCGGAAATTAACTCATTTCAGTGGTAATGCGCTAACACCTAGCACACTACCTATGCATAGGAGACGCTCAGAAGTATGTGCTGAATAAAGCCAGACTTTGCCAGGAGGGAAAGAGCGTCACCAGCAAACGTTCTCTGGAGAATTTAGCCCCTGTTCATTCCCAAGGTGGGACATATGTGTTTTGCAATGAGGTAATGCTGGGGTTCACCAGTTCCACTGCTCCAAGCTCTGGACTTGGAGCAAACTCTTCCCGGAGAACATACTCTGAGTGTCTCCTCATTCAGCTTGTTGAACACCCACAGCCTGCTTCTTCGTACGTGGTACAGAAATCTCCTCCCAGAAATCCGCAAAATGTACAGACAAGTTACCTCCAGTGCCTCAGCTTCAAAAACCAGTGATTTGTATCTCTGCATTTGGAAGGCAGCCACACCCCCCTCCCAGTGCAGATACGTGCTAAGGTTCATTTCCAACATCACTGAGACCCCCTGAACAATCACTGCTCAGATACTCTGCATTCCTTTTGGGCCACTTACCCCAAGGGGCACGCAGACCTACCTCATTCTGATCACCTCAACTCTTCAAATTTATCTCGAAGTATTCCATAACGTGGACACTTTACAACATGTTTACAGCTCTTGCCAGAATTATTAATCCATCAATTAGCCCATTTATTATAAAAATAGCTAACATTTATGGAATATTTACCATCTGCCAGGCATTATGCTAAATGCCTTACATATGGCAAATTATTTAGTCCTCACAAGAGGGCTATGAGGTAGACAGTATTGTCATCTTCACTTTATGGAGACAAAACTGTCACCAATGAAGCTAAGGATCTTTTTTTGAGGCTGTGGTGCTAGGAGGTAGACACATGAGGAAGCAGGTACGTCTGACTCTGGAGCCCACGCTCTGAAACACTGGAACGGTCAACATACAGTTCATGAGATCTACAGTGCACAGCCCTCCCTGCTGGGCGGCATCGGTGTGAACCTCGTCTTTCCTTCCTGAGATGTCTTATGTGAGAGATTATAGAAGAGGGACCTTGTATGAGGACTCACTGTGTTCTGATCACAGTGGCCATATTCAGGTGAAATTTATTTCAGGATGTGGGGATTTGTTGTTGTTGTTTAAAAGAAACCACAACCCAGCAATTGTACTACTAGGTATTTACTCCAAAGATACGTATGTAGTGATCCAAAGGGGCACCTGCACCCCAATGTTTACAGCAGCAATGTCCACAATAGCCAAACTATGGAAAGAACCCAGATGTCCATCCACAGATGAATGGATAAAGAAGACGTGGTGTATATATTCAATGGAATATTACTCGCCCAACAAAAAGGATGGAATCTTACCATTTACGTGGACATGGATGGAACTGGAGGGTATTATGCTGAGTGAAATAAGTCAATCTGAGAAAGACAATTATCATATGGTTTCACTCATATGTGGAACATAAGAAACAGGGCAGAGGACTGTAGGGGAAGGGAGAGAAAACAGAATGGCAAGTCATCAGAGAGGGAGACAAACCATGAGCGTCTCTTAACTCTAGGAAACAAACTGAGGGTTGTGGAAAGGGAGGTGGGTGGGGGGATGGGGTAACTGGGGGATGGGCATTAAGGGCACATGATGTGGTGAGCACTGGGTGTTATATAGGACTGATGAATAACCGAACTCTATATCTGAAACTAATGATGTACTATATGTTGGCTAATTGAATTTAAATTTAAAAAAAAAGAAACTGAAAACAAAAAAAGCTGAGTTCTCTATGTGTCAGATATTGGTTTCATTCACCCCATCTCACTGTCGCAGACCCTCACTATTCCCTATCTGATTATTGAAAGCCTCTTAAATGGTTCCCATTTCCTATCTTCTTGATTCTGTCCCTCAAAATATTATCAGAGTGGTTTTTCTCAAACATAAGCCCTATAATACCGCCTTCCATCCCAAATTTTATGACTCCCCTTCCCTTCAAGACAAGCCCCCCTTGGCAAGACATGTTTAGGATCTGGCTAGACCTCCCTTCGGTCATGGAGACTTCTCCATGTTCCCATTAGAGGTCACTTTACCGGACTGTTCCCTTCTCCTGCAGGTCACCATACCCTGTTCTTGACATAGTTAACTCCTCCCCAGCCTTTCAAGGTTAAAAGTTGTTAACCTTAATCGGAAACTACCTCCTCCCCTACTGCTCTGGGTTCAGTGAAATACCCTCCTTTTATGCCCTTCCTCCACCCTTCTATAATGCTGAAATTTTGCCATATTACATATAATGCTTGATCAAAGCTGTTATAGACTAAATGTCTGTGTCCCCCCCAGATTCTTATATTGAAAACTAACCCTAGGTGATGGGATTTGGAGGTGGGGTTCTTTGGGAAGTGATTAGGGATTAGGTCAGCGGTGGAGTCCTCACAAATGGGATTAGTACCCCTATTAAGAGACCCCCGAGAGCTCCCTTGCTTCTTGCCATGTGAACACACAGCACCAATAGCAACCAGGCACTGGGCCCTCCCCAGACACTGGATCTGCCCATGCCCTGATCTTGAACTTCACAGCCTCCAGAGGAAAAAAAAAATCTATTATTTATCAGCCACCCAGTCTACGATAGTCTGTTGTAGCTGCCTGCACCGAATGAAACAAAAGCCCTATCTTTTCTTATGCCATGCCATAGAGTCTGTGGGCTCTTGGGAAAGGGGGAGAAATTGTCTCCATGACCGCCATACCTTCAATAACACCTCTCACTCTGTAGGTGTGCAGTAGACTGCCCCTTGTTTCTTTTCATCATTGACTAGACTCTGACAATGACATTCCACCATTTCACGAGCTTCTGCTGATGGTAAGACAATCCACATTCCTCCAGAGATATTTTTTTCTACTTTGTGTCTTCTCACTTCTTTATTTGTAAATTTCTTTTGTGTATGTTCTTTTTCTCCTTAATCTTATTATTCTTCCTTACTTTCCTCCTCTTTTCCTCTCATCCTTCCTGAACACATACATGCCTGAATATATTCAAATATTATTTGGCACCTACAGTGTACCAGAAGCTTTAGCAAATGCTGCAGATGGGAAGGCACACAAGAAGAATTCTTGTCCTCCCCTGAAGTTCCCGTGCTATAAAGGGAAAATGAGGACAGGTAGCTGGGCATCTGTGGTTCAGCTTCAGAGTGATAGGTACAGTAGGAAGACAGCCGGGAGTACAGAGGCAGGCTGCTACCACAGCCCAGAGAGCTGGAGTCAGTCAAGACTTCTGTGAGGAGGGTACACTTTGTTGGGACATAAAGAAGGGCCACAGTTAGCAAAGCAAACAGAAGAAGAGGCATTCCAGGCAAAGGGAAGAGCTTCAGCAAAGGCAGGAAAGGACTGATAGCAATAAAAGCTGCAAACTTTGCCAAGAAGTGATGCTGAAAGGGGACAGAGTCAGATAATGAAGGATTTGGACTTGCGAGCACAGAGAGAGTTACGAAGTTTCCATATAATACATCCTCTATACTAACTTTCACGAAACAGTTACTAAATGCCAAAAACTCTTCTAAGTGATTTGTGTGGTTTGTCTGGTTTAATCCTCCTATCAAAACTTGGAGATAAGAACTGTTATTATCTCCAGTTTAAGAATGGGAGGCTGTTAAAATACCAAAAAGAGGGGCGCCTGGGTGGCTCAGTCGTTAAGCGTCTGCCTTCGGCTCAGGGCATGACCCCAGGGTCCTGGGATCGAGCCCCACATCAGGATCCTCTGCTGGGAGCCTGCTTCTTCCTCTCCCACTCCCCCTGTTTGTGTTCCCTCTCTCGCTGGCTGTCTCCCTCTCTGTCAAATAAATAAATAAAATCTTTAGCAAAAAAAAAAAATATATATATATATATATACACACACACACACACACACACACACACACACACACACACCAAAGAGATACCACGACACCCCTATTGGAATGGCTAAAACCCAAAACACCAACAGCGCCAAATGCTGGTCAGGGTGTGGAACAGCAGGAACTCTCGTTCAGTGCTGGCGGGAATGCAGAATGGTGCAGCCACGTTGTAAGATAGGGTGGCAATTGATTACAAAACTAAACATCCTCTTGGTGGGTGGGGGGATGGGGTAACTGGGTGATGGGCATTAAGGAGGGCACATGATGTGATGAGCACTGGGTGTTATACACAACTGATAAATTATTGAACACTACATCTGAAACTAATGATGTACTGTAGGTAAGTTAATCGAATTTAAATAAAAAATTAAAAAAAAAAACCTAAACATCCTCTTACCATATGATCCAGAAATTGAGCTCCTTGGTATTCACCCAAAGGAGCTGAACACTTAGACCCACACAAAAACCTGTACACAGATATTGATAGCAGTTCTGTTCCCAGTTGCCAAAACTTGGAAGTCCTTCCTTAGGTGAGGGGGTAAACAAACTGTGGTGTGCCCAGACAATGGAATATTATTCATCTCTAGAAAAGAATGAGCTATCAAAGCCTCAGAAGACATGGCCTAACCTTAAATGCTTATGAGTGACTGAAAGAAGCCAGTCTCAAAAGGCTACCATCCCAACTATATGGCGTTCTGGAGAAAGCAAAACTATAGAGTTTCATCGACCTTGGACACAGAGACGGATTTAGGGTGACCAAATTGATCCATTAAGAGTTGCTCTTGGGATTTCTGCTGGGAAGGTGAAAGATTTCAACCCCTCTCTGGGGCCATGAAGGTAGTAGCTCTCGGAGATACATGGGTCCTCAGTGTTCTCCCATAGGAAACAGAAAAATGTCCATATACTGAACACATATGACCCATGTTGTACTTTTGTTATTTTAGCTTTCTGTATTATTTCACGACTTGTTCAAACTCATAATGATTCCCCAGTCTGCCTAACCTGGTTTTATTTGTAGTTTTGAGTTTTATTTAAATTCCAGTTAGTTAACAAGCAGTGTAATATTCGTTTCAGATGTAGAATTTAGTGATTTATCACTTACATACAACACCCAGTGCTCATCGCAAGTGCCCTCCTTAATCCCCATCACCCACCTAGCCCACCCCCACGCCCCACCCCTCGAACACCCTCACTTTGTTCTCTATCATTAAGAGTCTGTTCTATGATTTGCCTCTCTCTCATTTATACCCCACATACTAGTCTGTTTTCTTTTTTAAATCCCACATGAGTGAAATCATATAGTATTTGTCTTTCTCTGATTTATTTCACTTAGCATAATACACTCTAGCTCCATCCATGTCATTGTAAATGGCAAGCTTTCATTCTTCTTTGTGGCTGAGTAATATTCCATTGTATATATACACCACCACATCTTCTTTATCCATTCATCCGTCAAAGGACATCCGGGCTTTTTCCATATTTTGACTATTGTGGACCTTGCTGCTGCAAACATTGGGGTGCATGTGCCCCTTCAGATCACTACATTTGTATCTTTGGGGTAAATACCTAGTAGTGCAATTGCTGGGTCATAGGGTAGCTCTATTTTTAACTTTTTGAGAAACTCCCACGCTGTTTTCCGAGTGGCTACACCAGTTTGCATTCCCACCAACAGTGTAAGAGGGATCTCCTTTCTCCGCATCCTTGACAAAATCTGAGTTGTTAATTTTAGCCGTTCCGACTGGTGTGAGCTGGTATCGCATCATGGTTTTGATTCGTATTCCCTGATGCCGAGTGATGTTGAGAATTTGTTCATGTGTCTGTTGGCCATTTGTATGTCTTCTTTGGAGAAATGTCTTCTGCCCACTTCTTGACTGGATTTTTTGTTTTTTGGGTGTTGAGTTTGAGAAGTTCCTTATAGTTTTTGGATACTAGCCCTTTATCTGTTAAGACATTTGTAAATATCTTCTCCCAGTATCTCATCTTTGACATAGAGATATTTACTGTTCACTCACAGATATATAATAATGATCAAGGTAGATTATATGCAGTATATACAGTGCCTAAAAAACTACAGTTGAATAATAAATGTTAGTTCACTGCCCGCAAGTCTGATATGGTTCCATGCCATTCTGTCTCCTTGTATTTCCTATCTACAAAGGATTTTCATTTAGTATTCGTTGTTTGACTTCGAATTGGGGCCAGTTAGATTTTCTGCCACCGGTTTTTCTACCATGGTCTGATTCATTAGTATTAATAGCAGTGACCCCTGGCATGTCAAAGAGTGAACATTAATGACAATGGGCTTTAATTATAGAAGCCAAGGTTACAGTTGTTACTTCTGTGGGTAATTTCCATTCCTAAGTTCATTAAACTCTTAAAAGTGGAAAGGTCAATAGTGATTTATTCCAGTGACAGCAAACTCAATAGCAATCCTGTACAAACAATCCTTCTGTCTTGACATACGGCGAGACTAATAGCTAACAGAGCCAACGTCACAAGGCAGTGAACCGCCTACTTAGATTCATTTTTTAAAGTCCCATGTTATACAAAGAGGACATTCCCAAGGCATTCCACCTGGGTGACGTAGACAGTAACTAGAGGCAGCATGAGATTGGAGATCCTGTTGCCTGGACCACTCCATATCCTAGTATCTAGGACATGGCTGGGCTTATGTGCTAAACGTATCAACATGTCCACCCTGGGCTTTCATCACGGTGTTGCCTCAGGTTGGCAAAAAATAGAAAAACAACAGAGTCTGCACTTAGATAATTCACATGAGGAAGAGTGGATGGCAGAACAGAAGCAAGATGTTTCACAGATACAATTGCCGAAGAGCAGAGATTCTGAGAAAACAGCCTGGGGCGGGGGGAGGTGGGGAGGAACGATGGAGCTAGGCGAGAGCCCCACTGGTAGAGCCAGGTGTGACTTCCCCACCTTGTTATGCGCCATGGCCTGGAGGGGTCCTAGGCATGAGGAAGCATCTGTGAAAATAACCTGGCATCAAGTAGAGATGCTCTCCCATCCTCTTATCTGAGCTAATAGGCCAATATAAGTTGTCTAAAGATTTCCTGTCTCAAGTGTCCAAGGCACTCTATACGAACAAAACACGAGCAAAACCATTTATCTATTGTCTGTCCTGGAGGTAAGTCTGTCTTCCAGCATCTTCATCTGCAGGACAGTGATTTTCTTCCTCCCTCTCTCCCACCCTCCCACCTTTCTTACTCTCTTACCCATTCAGTAAACATGCACCAAAATTCTATGTTCCAGGCATTGTCCTATATACAAAGGGAATATAACAGTAATGAGAAACACCTTTTGCCTATTATTTTAGAAGTTTACAGTCTCCTAGGTTAGGAAATTAGAACAAGGAAAGAGATAAACAGTATGGGGCGCCTGGGTGGCTCAGTCGTTAAGCATCTGCCCTTGGTTCAGATCATGATCCCAGGGTCCTGGAATCGAGCCCCACATCGGGCTCCCTGCTCTGCTGGGAGCCTGCTTCTTCCTCTCCCATTCCCCTGCTTGTGTTCGCTCTCTCGCTGGCTGTCTCTCTGTCCATCAAATAAATAAATAAAATCTTAAAAAAAAGAGAGAGAGAGAGAGATAAACAGTATGGAAGGAGTATAGGAAGAAAAGACAGAAGAAGATTCAGGTAGAGAGTATCAGAGGGGAGGACGTGGGCTGCCCGGGCCACATGGGCACTGATGCCCTGTGGGATATGGATTTGAAGAAGTGCATTCTGTCCAGGGTGGGGCCCCTGGAAGGCCGGTGGGAAGACCAGTCACAAAGACTGGCACTTGTGTCTACAGACTACACCATTCCGTGAGGGGCTTACTCACCTGGTACTTTATGTGTAGGTGCGTAGTGATGATTTCTTGGATAAATTAATATATAATTGTATCATATTTTAGATACCTATTTTTGCTTCTATATTTAAATTGAGTCATTATGCAAGCTTTTCAATCTTACCCGGATATTTTTTTTTCTTTCTTCTCCTCTCTTTTAACCTGATCAGATTCTGTTAATAAAACATATTTAACCCTGCCCCTTTCACCCAGCATATTAGTTTGCTAGGGCTGCTATAAACAAAACACCACAGACGGTGTGGCTTTGACAACAAAAAGTATTTTCTTACAGGTCTGGAGACCAGAAGTCCAAGATCACGATGTCAGCAATTTGGTTCTCCTGAGACCTCCTCCTTGGCTTGGAGGTGGCTGCCTCCTCACTGTGCCCTCACAAGGGCATTTCTCGGTGCACACGTAGCCCTGACGTCTCTTCCTCTTTTCATAAATCTGTACAAGGCACAGGGCATGGGGCTTGACTGGGCACTCACTAAATACTCACGATCCACCTGGACCATTAGGATTTCATGGATGTTGTAATGACTGTGCCGGGTAAGTTTCCCAGACAAATCCAACTTGCACTTCAACTCAACTGGCAACGCACACACCCTGGAAGGGGCAGCCTCCCTGCCCCATGGCTCCATTCAGACCACAGTCTCTGGACCAAAGGTAGACACTCGTCCAATGCTGGGTCAGTCAAAGCTCTGTCCTGGGGTTTTCTATGGGCTCCAAAGACTGTCACAGAAAACTGGAGTTGGATACTTGTTCATAATACAAAGGAGGCGAATATTAAAAGGTAGATTTTAATGTATTTATAGCTGAAGAAAACAAGCCTCAAAAAAGTGAGAAATAGGGCATCACCCATGAGCACCATAACCATGGGTGATGTCCGTATTTAACTAATTGGAGATATATATAGATATAGATATATAGATATAAAATATTAAATAATATATCTTATAAATAAATATACATACTCACAGAAAGCATGTGCTGTGAAGACCTTGGACTGTACATACATTTTTATATAACATATATATATAATATATATATATGTCTCATATTTTATGCAATATGTATATAATACATAAAAATATTCTTTGGTACCGTGCTCTTAATAGAGACTCAAAAACTGTTAAAGTGACTTAAATTTAGGTCCCTCTGAAATGTATATATTTGTTTTTCTCTGAATACTTGTCTCTGCTTCTAATAGGCTATTACAAAACAGCCAGGGTGTTTTGAGGGCATTTTTAAAGATTTTGAAAACACCACGTAGAATCTAATGGAACACAAATATTATCGTCCATTGCTTACCAACCCGAACTGCAGTAATATGTTCAAGTACTATTTCCTCACCTCATTACCACTTAATTGAATTAAAGCTAAATTTGTATTTATGCTGTATAATTAGGAATTATAGGTAAGGGACAGGAACAGCCTCATTATTGGCCATCTGTTTGTGAGAAAGTAGCAGTAGAAGAGTCCCCAGGAATGCTGACTATGAGGGTCCACACACATGGAATATTAGTGCTGGAAGGACAACTCCTCTCTGCTTAAAGAGATGTGGCTCTGAGATTAAGAAGTCACAGAGCTAGTTAGAAGTAGACCTGGGCTGGAACCCCATTGGATGAGCCAACTTATTTGAAACATATTTTTCTTTCTAGAACCTTTCTTTCCCAGTATCCAAACAGATCTCTGTCCACTGGGCATGCTCAGTAAATGACCACAGGAGAGTGAGTAGCCAGCTCCATGAGCAAGTCAACCAAGGATCAAGGAGAACAGACTCATCACCAAGTCTTTTCCAGACAGCAGCACCTTGTAAGTCATCCTCAGTCCTGCTGCTCTGACAAGAAACAATGCGTCTCTTCAATGCACATCAAGAGCATGTCTTTCTCTCTTTCTTATTTTCCTCTCTTGACATTTTTCTAGCATGTTCCATATCACGTGCATGGCATCATATTGGCATCAATGTGCATGCATCATCACATAAGCAGGTGGGTGTCCGTATTTTACTTTTTGGCACAATGGAGACCCAAAGGTGTCCAAGTGGCTTGCCCCAGACAAAAATAGAGCCAGAACCCAAACAAGGGGTATGGTCAGTGGGGTCACTCACTTGTCAACAAGAGCAAGGAGTCAAGGCAGTGATAAAGCCATTGATGGTCTGCTGTACCACCTCCGAGGGGAGGAAAAAAGTTTTCATGTACGTTTTCACTCACGCCTGCATTACTCATTCATTCGCAGAACTGTGCCACAGGCTCTGTGCCAGGTCCTGGAAGGTCCTACCGGGCAATGCTGATGGAGCCGTGCCTGGGACACACATCCCTACTCTGCTGTCCCCTAGCTGTGTGACCTTAGGGAAAACACTTACATGTACTCGTTTCAGTGCCCTCAATGAGAAAACAAAACCAGCATCACTCACCTCACGATTACAGTATCACAGACGATCTATAAATTCACTGACATGGCAAATACTTGACTGGACTCCAAGGAAGACACTGTGCCAGGCACATGGATAAAGGATGGCTGCTATCCTTTTGGGGATGACACAAAATAAAACACAAGCGTCTTGTTCTCAAGACATTTAGTCTTGCAGGGGAGTTATGTACGGAGTGATGCCCAAACCCAAAGGAGCAACAGGTCAGCTCCTGGCAGGTGACTCAGACAACAGAGCTCAGGGAGAGAGTCAATGGAGCTACTCTGAAGAGGGAGGGCTTCAGGGAGGGGGAGGTCTGGAGTAGGACCCTGAAGGGTAAGTAGAGGTAAGCAGGACAGGCCCAGTGGGCAACAGGAATGAAATAAATCAAGGCCTAAGAAGAAGAAATTGACAAACTGACAAAGTTGATTGGAACAGAATATGCATCCAAGGAGGCTGGTGTGAAGCCGGAAGAAGGTCAGGTACCAGAATGAGAGCCTCAAAAAGACGGAGTGGAAAGCCCATGCACCAGGCCTCCGGGGAGGGGAGGAGTACCGCTCAGGCTCTTTATCTCCAGCTCCACCCCTTCCTTCCAGCCACGGCAGCTGGCTGCAGGTAAATTGTGCTCGGGCCCGTGTCTCGTTTTTATGATTTACCAGTTCAGTCTTCCAGCAGGGCGAGAATATAGAGTGTGGTGGATGGCACGCGCTCGGGGAATTTATGTTGCATAGCTAAACATCATGTCTGCCTATCTCTTCCCAGTAATCTCTGATAATACCCAAATGGGCTTTTTATTTTAAACATCTGGACAGCCTTATGGTGGTGGAGAATTAAGGTGCTGAGTGAAGAAAACCGCACAGTCATAAAGTCTGTCGGATAAACAAAGCTTTCTTTGGAACATTAACTCCTTTACTGAGAAATTGTCTCTGTTCCTCAAAATGCACTTAGTAACTTCACATCTTCATCTCCAGGTACCACTTTTCTCTTGCAAATACTCTCATGGCAGTTAATGGGGCCATTAAGGTAGGAAACTATGAGATATTAGCATAAAAAGAACATTGCCAGGAAAGAGATGCAAAAGGCCTTCCCTCACGCAAGCTCTTTTCCCCCCTTTTGGCATTTACTTTTGTTTTATAACATAGCAGAAATTCCCATTGTGGGTGGTAGTAATTTTAGCTAGATAATAACTGTCGACACCGTCATAAATTGGCAAAAGGTGTGTAACTCAAGGAGGGGAGAGGCCGGAATGGAGAATAATCAAGTAGTTCTATTTGTTTTTAACACACACAGCCGTTCAATCAAGAGAGGCCGTGCATTTTCTCTTTCTTCTTGGAGATCGCTCAGGTTTCTTCACGCTTGAAAAGGGTGATGAAGTCCGGACGGTATATACGGTCCCAGGACCCAGCCTCTGCAAATGCTGTGCCGTCTGCCCGATGCCCTCCATGTCCTGGAGTCTCTGGGGATCGACATTTCACTCGAGAAGGTTCGGCTCACCTGTTTTCTACAGCATGAGTCTGCCCAAATCCCCCAAAGGAGGCTTGAAGCTCCCTTTTCTGAGTTACTGGGAAACCATAGTGGCTTCTCCCATGGTTTTGCCATTGCTTTGTGGGCAAATGCTCCCTCCCCCTCAGGGGCTGTAGTGGCATGCAGTGAGCAGGACTGGGCAGGGCAGGTAGGGATTCTTGAATTCTGGTTCCGGGGCCCTAGGACAGTGCCTCGCATAAAGTTAGACTTTTTTGTATCTGTTTTCTATAGTTGCATTATACATTACCATATACTTTGCAGCTTAAAATAACTCTCATTATTTTTTGTTTTGGTGGGTCAGGGGTCCCGGCAGAGCTAGCTGGACCCTCGAAGTATCATTTAGGGCTGGGTGCTCATCAGAGGCTCAACGGTGGAGGGAACTGCCTCCACTCACTCAGGTTGTTGGCAGCTCTTGGACTCTTAACAGCTGTCTTCTGCTCACCCTCAAGGAGAAGACGACTCCAGAGACTGTGCTAAGTCAGAGTCTTACATAACATGCCATAATCATGTGCGCGGGCCTTGTCATCTTTGCACATTCTACCGGTTAGAAGCAAGTCACAAGACTTCTTAGGAGGGGATTCAGCAAAAGCATGGATATCAGGAAGTGGGATCATGAGGGCCCCCCTCAATATCTGCTCAGCACACAACTGGCTTAATAAATTTCTAACCCAAACAAACGCCTTTGTTTTCTCTGATCATAGCCTTCTTGAACCTGGTGTTGGCTGCATGCCTTGTCTTTCCGGGATTAGAGATCCTTTATTCAATGCCTGCCTTGTAATCCACAGGTCCTCACAGGGCAGAGCTCATGTCTCTCCCGTCTGACAGTATATCCACAGAACCTAGCAAGGGCTGGCTATGCTAGGTGTACAACATTATGTCTCAAATGAATTCATTCATTCCTGAATGGGGACAGTACGTGAGTATGCTCAGTCCTTGGTGTGAGCCAGAGACCGTGGACCTCATATCCTTCTTTATGAGATATTTTCCCTCCATGTTCTGTAAGTGTTGGCTTGGGAATGAACAAAACACCAACAGCCATATCCCATGCCAGTAACTCATCCCTTTATTTCTTTCAACCTCTTCTTTA
The DNA here is from genome assembly GCF_017311325.1 of Ursus maritimus. Lineage (NCBI taxonomy): Eukaryota > Metazoa > Chordata > Mammalia > Carnivora > Ursidae > Ursus > Ursus maritimus. Next base: position 75,527,407 of record NW_024427107.1, read on the forward strand.
AAACACCTCTGCATGGACAAGTCCCCAAACAGGATTTTTGTCTTGGAGTTATTCAAACATGAAATAGGCAGAGATAAACCACAGCTGAAGGAGCACATGACTTTCCTGCAGATCATCTTCCAGGCCCTTGTATTTGCACGCCCTCTTGCTTCTGTCCCCTCTCCCCTCTCCGCTGATTCCATGCTGTCTCGCCGGTGCACATTTCTGGATTGCCCTGAGTCATGATTTATTTTTTCCTGCCTGATACTCTTTGATCAACCTGTTCCCTGTCCCTGTAGAGCCCTGAAGCCCTTCTCTCTCATTTCAATTTGTACTTCATTTTCACTCCCAGAAATGCCCATATGGGACCCTGCCCCAGGTTTGGCTGCATTGGCTCTAATGTTACCATCCTAGCAATGCCTGTCACCACACACGCAGGTCTAGGAGCTCCAAATTTGGAGGCTTCTCTAGAATACCACCACCCTCTTCAAGACTTTGGATGTAAAGGCACAGAGATGTTCTAAGTAAATGGATGGGAAATGTACACCATGCACAGAGAAAGTATACGTCTTCAGTAGCATATTGATTTCGGATAAGTTATCGTTAAAGGAGGGCATATTGGGGCGCCTGGATGGCTCAATCAGTTAAGCATCTGCCTTTGGCTCAGGTCATGATCCCAGGTCCTGGGATCAAGCCCTGCTCCGGGGCTCCCTGCTCAGCAGGGAGTCCGCTTCTCTCTCTCTCCTTCTGCCCTTCTGTCCCACCTCCCTGCTCATTCTGTCTCTCTCTCAAATAAATAAATAAAAATCTTTTTTAAAAATTAAAAAACAAAGTAAAATAAAAGCACACACATCAGGAGATGAAAAAGTAACAGCTCTGTGAGATAGGCAGGGGATGGCATTATAACCACATGGATGTGACAGATGAGAAAACGGAGACTTACAAAGGAGAGTCTTGTTTAATACCAGTGTCTGGCTTTGCACAGTCTCCCCACCAAATCACAAGCTTCCTGGAGGGACAGCTTCCACCTTGTAAGTCTTCCTACCCTCTGCAGCCAGCAACGTCAGCATGGCGAAGGCATTCCACAACTGATCACCGAGTGAATTATCTACCACCAGCTAATAGGGCATGACAGCCCTTTGACACATTTCCCAAATTGCCATTCACAGCATAATGTACGAAAGGGTTCTAATATGTCAGTGGACAGCTAATGTCTGTCTTCCTAGGACATTCCTTGGAACTACCCCACACCAGTAGTCCCCTAGTTGCTGTGTAAGCTACTATTGGTTCAACATGACCCCATCGGGCCACTCTTGATTTACCCAGGGGTGTGTACGTGATGCAACAGGGTCCTCTCTTTCTCCTTTCTTCGTAATTCTGAAACTAAAACTGAGCAGGATTCATTAACTGGTGCCTAAACCTGTAATGTGTAGAATTCAGGTACCATTTATGGCCATGATTATCCAAAACTGATTTGAAACTTGGAGGAAGCTGTTCAGGGGAGAGACAACAAAGAATATGCAAAGAGCAAAAAAGACAAAAGAAAAAGAAAGAAAGAATTTGCATATGTTCAGGCCCTCAGCTCAAGCTGATTCTTGAACCCACCCGCATTTCCATTCAGGGTCCTATGCAGACCACAGACTGACCCCACTACTTTTCGAATGACTCTCCTTTTGGCTTTAGTTGGTTCATGTTGTGTTCTATGCTAAGAAATAAGTTTTAACCAATGTATTCATTTACCCCTTCGTGTTATTTCAAATCAGGAATACCTTTCCCGTTTATAATCTTTTTTTAAAAAATGTAAAATAGAAAGATTATAAGAAAAACATTACAAGCAACACCAGTAAGATGGTATCAGATATATTTTGGGACAAGGGAAAGGTCTTGGTATCCCTAAAATATCGCCATGTTGCCAGCTGCCTGTTCTCCTAACTCAGCAGGCAGGTTCGGCCCGGTGCATTGTTGGGCCTGCATCAATATTCCCCAGCAGCAAGGATAGCACATCATCCAATTACATGGTCTATTGTTTCATTATTCACCCTACATTGGCTGCACCTGCCACCAACCCCACTCTCCTTCATTTCCTACTTGTCAGCTTACCTTCCCCTGCACACACCACAATCACACCCTGTTCTGAGCCACCTCAGTCTCCCACTAGTCTCCGTAAACGACATGCTCAACTTCAATTATGTATTTAGAAATAGTATCTCAATTCCTACTGCCCATTTTAGCCAATATTTTACTGCAAACCTGGGGGAGTGGGAATGAATCACAAAAGCAGAAATTTCAGGGCCAAATTAAAGTGGCTTCCGTCCTCTACTCTTTCATGCATACTTTGGTGTGGGTATAGTCAGACACCACACAAACACACAGCACACACGTACATTGCATGCACACACAAAAACACAAATACACACCACATACACACATCACATACAACATACACACACACACCACACATGCATTACATACACACATGCATGCCACACATACACACATCATACTTACACACATACAACATACACCCTCACTACACACACACACCACACACACACACCAAGAGAGCCTGGCACTTGAGTAGAGCAGTTAATTAATATAGTACATTTTTTGAGCCATGTCACTTTTTCTTTATGTGAAGTCAAATAGTACTTAAGCAATGCTATGAGACAGGGGAGAGAAATGTAAATTTGGTGTCTGCCTTCAGGGAAATTTCACCGTAGCAGGTGGAAGACACACACACAGGAAGAACATTTCTGAACAATCAGATTCCAAAGACCTGGTTCCTACACCCACCTGAATCATCAGTGTCCTTGCAAACAAACAATTTTAGTAGAAATGACTTTATATCAGGAAATTGTTAAAGAAGTATAAAAAAGCCCAGTAAACAGGGCGCCTGGCTGGCTCAGTTGGTAGAGTGTCTGACTCTTGGTCTTGAGGTCATGAGTTGGAGCCTGAAATTGGGTGCGGAGCCTACTTAAAATAAATAAGTAAAAATGAAAAATAAATAAAATTTGGGGTGCCTGGGTGGCTCCATTAGTTAAGCATCCAACTCTTGATTTCAGTTTAGGTCATGATCTCAGAGTCCTGGGATCAAGTCCTGCATCAGGCTCTGCACTCAGCAGGGAGTCTGCTTAAAGAGTCTCTCTCCTTCTCCCTCTGTCCCTCCCCACCTCAAATCAATCAATCAATCAATTTATCTTTTTAAAAATTAAATAGATAAATAAATTTTTAAAAGACCAGATAAGCAAAGGGAACTCCTTAGGTACGTAGTGGCAATAACTATACAATGAGCTGTCCTGTCTAGGTCTGGGGGAAATGGAAATCACTGAGGTCACTACTGTGTGCCTTTCCACTAGGCAGGACCAACCCCCTCCCCCCAAGTCTCTGGCTTACATAGGGTAATCTGCTTGGCCTCTGACTCCATGGTCCTCACTCAAATAGCAACCCCTCTAAGTCCTGACCAGCCCCACAAAGAGGCACAGAATGAGGAGGGCAGAGGAAAGATAAGAAGGATATGGCCTCAAGTGTAACCTGCAGCAAAGGAAGCCTTCCAGGACATCCGCGCCCTGTACCAAGTGGATCTCACCCCAAGAGGCCATCAAAAGAACACTGCAGCCATTTACTGATAGGAGGGCACAGGAGGGACAGGTTTGAGGAAATCCCAGGAGACAAGTTGGACACGTCAAGTTCGACATTTCTATCAAACATCTCCACGACTAAGTAGGCAGCTAGATGCGGGTCTGGAACTCGGGGGTGAGGTCCTATCTGAGACAGCAACGTCAGAGCTATCAGCCTCTAGCTGGTATTTAAAGCCACAACATCAGAGGAAGTCACCAAAGGATGACGGAGATGGAAAGGAGAAATAAACAGAGATGTGAGCCTGGGAGGCACCAAGCTTAGTGTCTGAGGGGACAAGGAGGAGCCAGTAAACAAGAAGACTAGGATAAAATAGATAACGGAGTGGCCCTGCGGTGCCTCAGACACCAAGCTGATGGCCTTGGAGTTACAAGGACTAACTACACTGTCCGATGCTGATATCATTCAGGATCCAGGGACCAGACCGACAACCCCCCAATTATTTAAACAGGGAAATCTGATATAAAAGAATCACTAACAAGTTATTTAAGAACTGAAAAGGGAAAATATAAGGTATCTGGGAGTTCAGAACTTCGGGAAGCTGCCACCAGCCACAAGAGACTGCACTGATCAGCATAGAAGTTTGCTGGAGGTGACAAAGGCACCGGAGCTCAGGCATTCTGAGAGGGGACACTCCTGTGCTGGGGCTGGGCATCTCCATGCTCAACGCAGGGGCTCCACGGAGCTGGGTTCTGGACTTCCAAAGATGTGACAGTGACCAGCTGGTGTTGGTGTCTCTGAAGAGACAGCTGGATCTGTACGTGCAGTTCGGAATCACCGCTGCCTGGATGAACAAAGCGTCTCCAGGGTCCTGTCTCTGGGATGGGAAGCAAAAAGCAGGCAGAATGCAGACAGGAAGCAGTGCGACCCTTCCCTTCTGTGCCCCCCCCTTGGGTCTCTGTGAAGCTGGATGATGGGAGGGGGGCTGGTGTGAGGTGGATGACCAGAGAGGACAAGGGTCTGAGCCACCGGGCAGGAGGGGCCACCTACATGGATACAAACTCCACTATCAATTAGGGACAGTGAGCCAGGGACTATTCCGTTAGGCATAAGGATAGTCCTCGTGGGGCTGGGAGTGGAGAAGGACCAGCTAAGCCTGCAAATAAAGGTCCAACAAAAAGTGATTGCTGAGCACCGCACCTTTGTCTGTCATACGGGACTCAGTATCCTAAAAGGCAAAACAGTGATCTGGGCCAAGGGCTGACGTTTTTTCCCTGCAAAACATCAGCTAACAAATATCTGAGGCATCATGAGCTCTATGGTCGCTGTTACAACTACCCAACTCCAGCAATAGGAAAGCAGCCATAGACAATATATAAATGAAAGCATGGGGCCGCCCAACAAACCTTTATTTCTTGACAGTGAAATGTGAATGTTTCATCATTTTCACATGTCCTAAAATTACATGCTTTTGACTGTTTTTCAATCATTTCAAAGCATGAAAGTCATCCTCACCTGGTGGGCTAGAGTAGCCAAGAGGATTTTCCTGAAAGGTGTGCTTGGCCATCTCTGGGTTTCGGCTCAGGCTCTGCCTTCACAAAATACGAAAACCCGCAGATAATAAGCTACGGGCACAACAATGTCTAGTTCGAGGTGGAAAACATGGATATGATTTTGGAAAGATGTGCAAGAAGTTCTTTGCAAGTTCCAGAACCTAGGGAAACTGTGGAAGAAGTGGAATATTAGAGACTGTAATGTGCTGATCTAGACATGGAAGGGAAGCCTGAAGAACACCACCAGCTCTCAATCTGAGGAGCAGACGTTCTTGCTTGGGTAGAACTGTGCATTACTCCTCACGGCCCCTCCAGAGCCTCCCTGTCTGGCAATTTTCCATAAAATGGCCAATATGGCAGGCTAGCAACGATCATTTTCAAATTCCGTCTGCCTTTATGGGTTGCCGTAACACGGGGTATGACAACAATCTGAGATGACAGAAAGGACATGCCCAAGCTCTCATAGACAAGGGCTATTTACCACCACATAAACGATTTTCCAAGGCACACTGGGAGGGCTAATAGGAAAGACAAGGAAGGAATGAACTATCTGGAAGGGATTAGCTCTTGGCCAACCGTGCCTATCCTGGGCTGCCTGGCTGATGTGCTCTGGAAGTGCATGGGGACGAAGACCGTGTTCTCTCTCCCTGCAGCTCGGATCAGTCTGGAGCCACCATGGGTGCCACAGCACGACTCTTCAGGCTTCCTCCACCACGCACACTCCAGTTCCCTGAATCAGGTAAAGCAAGAGGGGCAGTGATGCCAGCAGGGAAGGAGGACACAGTCATTAAGGACACATAAGAGTCATGAATGGCTCTGCAACCAGCCTCTCGGGGTCCAAATCCTGTTTCTGCCACTTCATACCGTGAAACTTAAGACGGGGCAGATTATTTAGTTGCTCTGTACATTAGTTTCTTCAACTATAAAGACACGCAGAAAATAGTGGCATCAATCCCACAGGACTGTCTGGAGAATGAGATAGGTCAATACATGTAAATTGCTTAAAATAGTGCCTGGATGCAAAGGAAAACATTTAATGAATATAATTGACTCTTGAGCTCGATATAAAAGCTGTGGTTAGTTTTCTACAACCTGGTGGACACACTCCAGTCTCTCATGTGTCATGAGCTACAATCACACAGGATTTCTGAATACTCTGTAAATACTCCACACCCATTCTCATTCACGCTTTTGTACTCACTCTTTTCTGTACCTCCTAAATCTTTCCCTATCCCGGTCCTGAAATCCCTACTCATCCTTTCAGATCCAACATGAAAGCTGCTTAATTTTGTACTTTCTCAGCCTCCGGAAAGTATTTCATTCCTCCCCCCATAAGCTCTCTGGGCACTTTCCTTGACTTGCACATTGTCTGACAGTTAAAAGGGTCTTCAGGAACTCAAGCTTTCTGGCAGTTCTATTATAAAAGATGAAAGTCCTTTTATCTCTCTGGCAGAGGGCAGGCTTTCCTACACACATTCCATAACATTAGTTAGCCTTTGCTTCAGACCCAAAACAGAGTTACAGGATTTTGTATTTGTAAGAGAATGCCCTCAGAGCTTTGGCTGAACACAAGTTTCCTTCCTTTGGTTCGCCTGGGTACCACACAGAGAAACTGGATTTTTCTTAAAGTGATAAACATCACCTGAAAACCAAAAGGGAAATACAAAAGGAACACACATGGACTGTGATCATGGGAAGCCCCAGTTCTGGTTATGGAGTCGAGGTTCCAGAGCTCCCGGAGGCAGGAGCACATAGCGACAGGTGGTGTGTTGAGTGCAGAAATGCATGGGTTCAAATTCCAGCCCGAGGGCCTGATAGCATGTGAACTTAAACAAGTCTATTCATAGGTGAGAATGCTGAGTCAAAAATTGGGCGGGGTCCCTGGGTGGTCACACTCCAGTAGATACCTGCCCCCCCCCACCCATTCCCCAAAGTTTTGGGGGTTCAGATTTCACCCACCTTCAAAACATAACTATGGCTAGTGTGTGGAAAAGGTGGGTAGTTCCCCCAAACTCAGGTAGTGAAATTTCCACAACTAGAAAATGGCAAGAAAATACTGTAGAGATATTCCCAGAAAGGTGGGAGCTGGGGGCTGGGGTCTAAATCATTAGCAGACACGTCAAGTGTCCACCAAAGGTTTCAACCCTCACTGTGGCACACCAGAATCACCCACATTGGCAGACCATGGTTGAGAATACTTGATAGTTTCTCCTTTTGACCAAATTGTTGTCTTAAATCATCTCCTTCTGACCTGTCTGCATGCAACCAATCTGATTTTATCAGATCACCTGTAGCTATAATATTTGGTTTGATTTTTTTTTGTTTCATTTATTTTTTCAAGCTTTTATTTAAATTCCAGGTAGTTAACATGTGTTTAACATTAGTCATAGGTGTAGAATTGTGATTCATCACTTACATATAACACCCAATGCTCATCACAAGTGCCCTCCTTAATCCCCATCACCTACCTAGCCCATCCCCCACACCTTCCTCCAGCAACCCTCAGTTTGTTCCCTAGAATCAAGAGTCTGTTTTATTGTTTGTCCCTCTTTTTTCTCCTATGTTCATCTGTTTTGTTTCTTAAATTCCATATGAGTGAAAGCATATGATATTTGTCTTTCTCTGACTGACTTATTTCATTGAGCATAATACACTCTAGCTCTATTCATGTCATTGCAAATGGCAAGATTTCATTCTTTTTGATGGCTGAGTAATATTCCAGTGTGTGTGTGTGTGTGTGTGTGTGTGTGTGTGTGTGTATACATATATATATATACACACATACATACACCATATCTCCTTTATCCATTCATCAGTTGATGGATACTTGGACTCTTTCCATAATTTGGCTATTGTAGATAATACTGCTATAAACATCAGGGTGCATGTATCCCTTCGAATCAGTATTTTTGTATCCTTTGGGTAAATACTTAGTAGTGCAATTGCTGAGTCGTAGGGTAGCTCTACTTTTAACTTTTGGAGGAAGCTCCATACTGTTCTCCAGATTGGCTGCTTTAATTTATCAATTTGTTTAATCCTGAACCCTATCCCATGAGATAGCTATTTCTTATTATACTCATTTTATAGGTGGGGGAAATGGAAGCACAGAGAAGTTAAAGCATTCTGTCAAAGTCACACAGTAACAAGTGAAAGATCTGAGATCCCACAGGGAGGCAAGTCTGGTTCACTCCAGACCTCCCTCTAAGCACCTTGAAACACAGTGATGTTTCACATTGATTGTAAAATTTCTTTGCTTATACAGGGACAGATCATGCTTTGGTGATCTGGTAATCAGTGTTTAAAGCTTACTAATTGTAGCCTGATTAAACATCTTACAAGAGGGCATTTTATAAACAGTAAACTGTGGAGGGTTTCCCAGGAAATGGATTACGGTTAGGCATTTTCTGGTAAGTTCTGAGATCTTTTAAAAAGTGCAATTGTAAAAGAGAAGGTAATCCCATTAAGGTAAGAGGCAGAATTACAAAATAAACTAGGCAAGGACTGTGCCATGGAGAAGAAGTTAATACGACAAAGCAAGAGATAATTCCAAGAAAGGTCCTGGAAAAAATAATTAGCTATTTAGAGGTGATATAATTACTCTGGGCCCTCACCTCCCCATATGCATCAGAATAAATCCCTCAACAATCAGAGGTAAAATTTTAAACGGTACTCACAGAAAAACAAAGAAAATAAAACTTAAATTTTCCCAAACCTCTGGGAAAAGGGCTAGCTGCTTAATTTCTAGAAGAGAAAAAAATCACACACGCACACACAAAATACACAGATCTGAATATATAAAAGTTAAAATGCTTTCTATAGAAAAGTAACCTAAATTAAAAGGGCAAACATGTCCTAGTATTTTCAGAAATAATTTCCCAAGGGCTATGAACTTTATTATACAAAAGCTCAGCACTGATATACAAATGATACCAACTAGACAAATGGGCAAAAACATGAATAGCAAAGTTATAAAAGTGGAAGTTGTATTTTTCTCAAACATTTTATTTTTTTTTTATTTTATTTTTTTTTTAAAGATTTTATTTATTTATGTGACAGAGAGACAGCCAGCGAGAGAGGGAACACAGCAGGGGAGTGAGAGAGGAAGAAGCAGGCTCCCAGCGGAGGAGCCCGATGTGGGACTCGATCCCGGAACACCGGGATCACGCCCTGAGCCGAAGGCAGACGCTTTAACGACTGCGCTACCCAGGCGCCCCATCTCAAACATTTTAAATAGTCAATTTTAGTAATAACACAAATCAATATACCTAATATACTGAGAAATGGTTTTTAATGCCTTAAAAATAGAAGCTTAAAAATATATTCACAAGAAAAAATAAAACTGAAAAATATATTCATAGGTATAGCTACGTCATAAATTAAGACATCACTTCATTCCCCTACCCACTGGGTCACACTGTCATGTATTGCTACTGCACGGAAATTGGCAAAAGCCGTTTAGAAAGCAATTAGGATACACATATAAATGGCCACCGAGTAATAAAATCAGAAATTAGTGCTCAGAACATATATTTATCCACAGACAAATTTAAGCCTACTCATATAACTTGGAATGAAGAAGAAAGCCAAACAAATCATAAGCCATGAGAAATGACTGACCAGCCCCATATACTTCCCAACCTGGGAGATGTGAGCAAGGCTGTACTAGAAGTAAAGTCATCCTCGGACACATGAATGAGAAGAAAGGAAGAAAAATAAAGTTTAAAGCATGATCCATTATTTTTTAACTTTTTATAAAGCTAAAAAAAGGAAGTTTTCTTCCATTTTTCAGGTGAGATCTGAAAGATACATAGAAGTCCGCTAAGTAAAAAGAAGAGAAACACAATCCAAGCAAAGGGCTTGAGGGGACGAAGAGAACGGACCAGGTCCTGGCCACACAGTCTCCCTAGGCTTACAGTGCTTCTCTGCTCAACCTGAGACCACGTGAAACCAGAGAAAAGTTCACTGAAGAAGAAGGACTGATATAAATGATACTATTTTTAATTTGCTACTTGGATACACGCCCCACCCCCTTACCTAATGTCTCCCTGCAAGGTGGAAAATGTGTTGAAAAGCAGCAGGGACGGACACACCAGTCTGTCCAGGAGGCAGGAGAAGGTGGTAACTCACTCGGGGTTGCTGCTGGGGTAAGACGGTATAGGAATGGAAGTGCTCGTGTAGCCGGTAAAGCACACCGGGAGTGGTGACGGATTCTAGGGGCAGGGGACAGGAAAATGACCTGACCCTCATGACTTTCCTGAAAGGAGAAATCCTCCAAGAGGGAAGTAGCTCAATTGGCCAAATGTGCTAAATTCCCAAACATCTGTTTTTTGTTTGTTTTGTTTTTTTGTTTTTGTTTTTTTGTTTTTAGTAGACTCTTCCAGATTTTACAGAATATTGTATTGAATGGATGGTTTAAATAGTTTTGGAAAATTTCTTTAAAAAAAAACATTTTATTAAGCAATCTCTACTTAACGTGGGGCTTGAACTTACAACCCTGAGATCAAGAGTTGCATGTTCAAGAGTCGACAAGGCACCCCTGGAAAATTTCTGCATATATATATTTTTAAGATTAATTTATTTGTTTGAGAGAGAGAGGGAGTGGAGGACGGAGGGGCAGAGGGAGAGAGTGAGAATCTCAAGCAGGCTCCATACCCAGCACAGAGCCTGACTCGGGGCTCAATCATGACCTGAGCCGAAATCAAGAGTCGGAGCTCAACCCACTAAGCTACCCAGGCACCCCTCTGCATATATTTTAAGAACTATTTTTCGTTGTGTCTTCATGGCACTTCTAGGAATATTCTCTTTGCCAAAACCTAAGATCAGTGAGTGGTTTGGTCTGTTAATAAATATATTTATCATTCAAAAATGTAATCAGGGGCGCCTGGGTGGCACAGAGGTTAAGCATCTGCCTTGGGCTCAGGGCGTGATCCCGGCGTTATGGGATCGAGCCCCACATCAGGCTCCTCTGATGTGACCCTGCTTCTTCCTCTCCCACTCCCCCTGCTTGTGTTCCCTCTCTTGCTGGCTGTCTCTATCTCATAAATAAATTTTAAAAAATCTTTAAAAAAAATTTTTTTAAATGTAATCAGTATGTCTATTTTTAACATAGAAATCTTTTAATTTATATTGATTATTGTAATCCTATGTTACATTACTTCCTATTTTTTATTAGCAATGTAACATTTCAGATTCTTTGATTTCTGAAAGAACATATCAACATTAAACTGTGTCTGGCAATTAGTACCTAAATCCTAACACATAATATGGCTGCTGTGCTGCCTTATTGTTCATATTAAATATCCTGGTTTTGCACTTTTATGAATTTTACTTAAACTTATTTTTGAACTCTTGAAAATGTTTATTATGTATTTAAAAATCAGTGTATTAACCACATGGCCCATTATAGTAACCCGTTCTAGGCCTGCTCCCTCCCTTCCTGTCCCTTTGAATGGCTCTTCCCGCCATGTATAATTTATTCTGTAACCACCTACCAAACTGTCCTATCCCAACATCCTTGTTAGAACCGAATTTAAGCATCTCGTCTACAACTGAATTTAAACACTTCTGATTTAATACTTCTGATTTCTTGGGGTGCCTGGGTGGTGCAGTCGTTAAGTGTCTGCCTTCAGCTCAGGGCGTGATCCCGGCGTTCTGGGATCAAGCCCCACATCAGGCTTCTCCACTAGGAGCCTGCTTCTTCCTCTCCCACTCCCCCTGCTTGTGTTCCCTCCCTCGCTGGCTGTCTCTGTCAAATAAATAAATAAAATCTTAAAAAAAGAAAAAAGAACAAAATACTTCTGATTTCTTGGGATACTTTCAAATAGGAGTTCCTATTTTTCCCCAAAACGTAAGTACTTTAGTCCTTAACACTTTGATTTTTGCCCAGTAAGGCTGATTTCAGCCTGCTAGGCTCCAAACTGTGGGATATGAACTCTCTGTGTTTTAAGCCTCCTAAGTGTGTGAGGATGTGTTCCAGCAGCCCTAGGGAACTATAGATGCTGAACGTATATCAGATTTGGGTTCGTTCTCTCAGGGTTGTTGATGAAAGCATATTTTTAACCACTATTAATAAATTCTAATGCCGTTAAATTTGAATGAAATATGAAAATATTAATTCAAAACCTTCATGGTCCCTTTAGGATTTTTAAGAGACAAATTGGACTTTTGATCGCTAAACTATTATGGTAAAAGCAAGTTGTCCTAAAGCCTCAGGAGCAACTACATATTGGAGTTCTTGCTTTAGGTCCACTGAATACACACCTCTCCTTTTCTGCAGAGGGCCTTTGTAGGAAAAGAGAAGCAGATAATGAAAAAGCTAGCTTTGTCCAGTACCAGCACGGCTGGAGCTACAGACAAATGCCCTAATTATTCAGGAGAAAGAAAAGAAGTATGACAGCGAGTAATGGCAAAAACAAAACAAAACCAAAAAAACAAAAACCAACCAACCAAAACCCAAACAAACCCTTCATATTTCCTTCCTTCGGTTGCCTGGTTGAAATGTATATACCTGTGAATACTTTTATCAAACTTCTGAGTTCTCTATTTACCATAAAAATCTCTTTGTCCTTGTCTATCATTAAAATATTGCTATGACAAAAAAAACTTCAATCTGTTGAAATAAAATCTGCAGAAGTCTTACAGTTCTACAACCCATCCACCTGATAGGATTTCTTATAGATTTTACAGAGTTAAATGAAACATCCATTGGTAGACTTGGTAAGGTGGTCACTCAGTAATTACGTCTTTGATGACCACACAGGAAGCCCCAAAGGCAGACCAGTTGGTGTAGGAGAGCTGGGTGTTGCTGATTCCATATGGTTAATGGTGAGAACAGATCTCTACCTGAGAGAGAAGTGAACGCGTCCTATGCCACAGGCAGTGCTGACACACTGAGTGGCAATGGGCTCCCTCAGCAGAGAGTCGACAACAGTCAGTGAGCTTTGGTTGGACTTCAAGAGAATGAATCTGCAACGGAGACTGGAATGATCAGATGCAGGAAGAAAACGACGAGAAGACTGGGTCATGAAAGCCAAGGGCAGGAAGTATTCCACAGAAGAGGCTGCAAGCCACTGAGACAAGATATAAAAGAGGAAAATTAGAAAGTGCTGTTTGGATTTAATAATAAAAAGGCCACTGGCAACTCTAAAGAAAGAGGGAGTGTGTTGAAGAGATGGTGGGAGGTAACAATAAACGGAGACAAGAAGTATAAATAAGAGTGTGGGGGGGAGGGCAGCAGCTGTAGTTTGGAACAGGCGAGGAGCCCTTACCACCCTCTAAGAGCAAAGACACGGGAGCATCTCTAAATGATGAGGTAAGGGATTGACTTAAGAGAGAAGTTAGAAACACAACAAAGAAAGAAATACCAGGAACATGGGGCACCTGGTGGCTCAGTTAGTAAAGTGTCTGCCTTAGGCTCAGGTTATGATGCCAGGGTCCTGGGATAGTGTCCCGCATCAGGCTCCCTGCTCAGGGGGGAGTCTGCTTCTCTCTCTCCCTGCTTGTGTGTGCTCTCTCTCTCTCACTCTTTCTGTCAAATAAATAAATAAATAAATAAAATCTTAAAAAAAAAAAGAAATACCAGGAATAACAGTATTTTATTAATCTTGAGAAGTCAGGAGGTGATGGCACTAGAGAGGGCACAACACACCCTTGTAACTAAAAGGAACAAGAATAATATGGGAGGACTTCTGCTCCCAGCCCAGATGGGGTAACAGGTGCAGGGTTCCTCCTCCCTCTGAACAAGGAAATACAGAAAAAACACAGGAGACAATGGATGGCAAGATGTTGATTATCCATGAATTGGGGTCTTAACTATGATGAAAATATGTTAAGACACAAAAAGGAGTAAAATGCTATCCTACATGCTCAGAAGCCAGATGCCAGAAGTGGTAGACTACACGTAACTCACTTCAACGCATGGTTCAGAGATAGTGCTATCTTGTGTTTGAAAGACTGAGCAGTTTAGTAGAGCCTTTTGTAGAGCATTGGTTCATTTTCAAAGAGATGGACATCAAAATGCTTTACATTACCAGAAAGATATGGATACTCCTTTTTTTACACTACAGGTGAGCATTCTGCCATGTTGTGAAATATTCTTTTAATCCAGTCAATTATTTGTGAAGAACTATCACTCAGTGCCCACATATGGGCAGTGGAACTCATCTGGACAGGAGGAAAGAGTTCCTCTGTCTGGTGTCCTTTAATGGTTGAAAGGGATGTTCTCAGTGAGTTGGATACACCTGGTTCATTTGTACCTGCACAGTGTACCGGTCCCAGGGGCAAAGGTGGAGCTGCTCCTGCTGTCCATCTGGACATATCCCATTGGTTCTCCTCACCCTGGTCACATCACATTAACCCCATCATTCGACCTAGCTCTGTACTGCTGGGCATACCCATCCCACTGCCCCGGGGCCACCTGGGATCCTGCAAGGTAGATGGATTTGGAGAGTGACTTGAAGAAAAGGTTTGCAAATCAGTAACATGCAACAGCCCACGCTGCCTCAAAAATAAGAAAGTACATCTTGCATGTTGAAGGAGACTTCACAATTGTCTAGTCACTTCTGACTTGATCCTAAACAGTCCACAAAAGCACCAATCCAAACATGACTCAAGGACTTCTAACATCTTTAGAAGACCCATGGTAACCATTGCATTGAGGAAACCCAGATTGCGTTGACCCGTCTTCTCAGGATGCTACCTCCTGGAGAGAGCACCTGCCCACTCTCCTCCCAGCACCTCCCTCACTCTGGACCCCATTCTCCCTGCCCCTCCTTCCTTTTAGACAACAAAACATGCTCTTACACCTCTGCTCAAAAGCCTTCATTAGTCCCCCTTTATGGACAGCATCACTATGAACTCCTTAGCATGGCACCTGAAGTCTCCCACTGCCTGACCTCAACCTGCCTCACCTACCTGCTCTCCCGCAGTCCACCCAGAAACCAACTTGCAGCAGTTCCGAAATTTACCCCCAAACCCCAAATTTGCAGCACCTGCAAAATTTACCCCCCAAAAGGAAACCGTGAATCCTGAATGTGAATGGGTTGTAATGTGCCTAATTGAATGGGTTGTAATGTCCCTATTTTTAGTGCCTATGAACCAATCATCCAATGTAACTGAGGTTCCCTTTACAATGGCTCTTGTTTATTATGTAGCAATGACTTTGAGTTCTAGCGCCCTGTGTTCCAATACCAGGTAGAGAAAATCTTCCATGAGATGTTTACTTCTTCCTATTTAATTGTAATCACATAACCTATTTAAGGAGGGCAATAATAAACATCCCATAGAATTGAAGTAGTTTATATGTTACATATATTGCTGAACTTCAATCCCTTTAAAACTTTGCAGCTCTCACATTCCCATTGCACAGATTAAAAATTGAATTCCAGGGGCACCTGGGTGGCACAGCGGTTAAGCGTCTGCCTTCAGCTCAGGGCGTGATCCCAGCGTTATGGGATCGAGACCCACATCAGGCTCTTCTGCTGGGAGCCTGCTTCTTCCTCTCCCACTCCCCTGCTGTGTTCCCTCTCTCGCTGGCTGTCTCTATCTCTGTCAAATAAATTTTTAAAAAATCTTTAAAAAAAAAATTGAATTCCAAACAGACGTTATTAACAGTGAACTATATGCCCGGAATTATATTAGACTCAGAAATATGAAGATACATCAATAAATTTATGTAAAAATAGTTATTCAGTAGCAGAGTCAGGATTAAACCCTGAATATCCTGATTATAATTATTTTTAACTTGCATCCTACCAGTATCCTATGCATATTTATAAATATATATAATACATACCTATAATGTTTTCATAATTAAGTATCATAGACTTAATGACTGTGCAAGGTTTGACCTATACAATTTGCTTAGTCTTTGTTATTCTTATTTTACAACGGAGTGCAGTTGTCCTTAATAGAGCTATATGTAGGCGTGATTAAATTTACAATGAGAAAAAATTGTTAATGTTTCAGAAGTTCAGTCTTAAGAATTTAAGAAACATCACTTGTTGGAGAACAAAAGTGGGACAGGGAGGGGTAGAAATAAAGAATGCCGTCAAGTACCCCCTGCTAAGCAGGAGGACATTGTGGAACCGCTGGGAACACGGACCCCCCTTTGCTTGTCCCTATTATGTGTCTGAAAGACAAACACTGCGATCCCAGCTCCCAAGAGAAGGTATATGTGAGAAGCCACGGGGCAGATCGCTGTCTGGGCTGGGAGTCAGGGACCGTTGGGCAAGTTATTTAACTTCTCTCAGCCTCAGTTACCAAACCTGCAGAATAGAGATAATTTTTGCCTGACTTTCAGGGTTAAGGTAAGAGCCAAATGACAAACATGGAAGAGCCCTGCCTTATGTAGGTTTCAGTAACCTCATTTTTCCTCTTGGTTTGGATGCAGAATGGAAAGGGTACTGAAAACGTCACACTGATCTAGTATAAGTGATAACACATGGGTTGGCTGAATAACTATGAACTGAGTGCTCTTGAGCCTCTCAAGGGGCAACTCAAGGAATCTTTGAGTAACTCTTGCTTTTTTTCATGTCGGAGGCAGGAAACAGGGCCAGAGATGTGTTTTAGTCAACTAGGGGTTCTACACCAAAATACCAGACCTGGGGCATTAGACAACTAGCGTTATTTTCTCACAGACCTGCAGGGTGGTCATCGGAGATCAAGGTACCAGCAAAGCTGGTTGCTGGAAAAGCCTCTCTCCCTGGCTTCCAGACAGGCCCGTGTGTCCTCAGCTGCACTTTTCCGTGTGTGGACAGACAGCATGCTCTCTCCATGGGGTCTTCTTCTTACAAGGCCACCAGACCTATCACATCAGGGCCCCACCTTTATGACTTCATTTAACTTCAATTTACCTCCTAAAAGGCCCTCTCTCCAAATACAGTCAATTGGAAGGGTAAGGAGTCCAAATATGAATGGTGGAGGGAGAGGCGCAATTCAGTGTTTCAAGTCTCATGAGAATAAGTAATCATAGCCCCTGCTACGAGATCTTGGTCTGTGCTGATGCCGGGTCTCCAAGTTCTTTCTAAAATCCCCGGCCACTCACTCTTAACCATACACAGTCAAGGCCCCCAGTGCCAGAGCATCAGGATACAGAAAATAGGAAAATGCTCTGGCACTGGGGGCTTGATCCTGGAGAGACTGCCCATCCCAAGGGTAGCTAGCTAATTCCTAGGGATAGCTCTTCTCTGAGAGCCTTTGCTTTGCAAGCTAAGCTGGCTCCAGCCACAGGGAGGTTTCTCACTTTTCCTCCCTAATGACCATGCACTGACAATGTCCTCTGCTTAGACAGTTCTTTCCCCAGACCTTCAAGTGATTTGACCCTTCTAATCACCCCCCTCTCTGGCTTAAATGGCGCCTCCTCAGAGAGGTCTTCCTTGACTAGCCTATGTCACCACTTGTTTGGTCTCCATCCCATGGCCCTCATTATATATATAATATATAACATATAACACATAATATATGATATATAATATAATATAATATAATATAATATAATATAATATAATAAATATATAGAAACCTCACTAGAATGGAGCCAGGAGGCCAGCATCAGGAGCTCTCGTGCCCTATCACTCACCTTCAATTGCCTTGCCAATGGGAAGAGACCTATATTCTACTACCCTGGAGGAAAGATTTTCTCCTTCCCCTCTCCAGCCCCGTCCCCCACCCCAACAGCCCAGCCAATCAGAGACTGTCACCATCAGCCAATGAGAAGCCACTACACTTCATTCTCCCTGCTTATTCCAATGGACTTGGAGTTTACAACAGCCCTCCCAACTCTCCCTTTCTTCTATAAAAGAACATTCTTCTTTGTTCTGCAGACTTGCCATGGTTTGCCATAGCTGAAGTGCCCAGATCTTGCAATTCTCTGCTCTTCCCAAATAAGCCCATTTAGGGTGGTAAAATAACCAACAGTTGTATCTTTAAGATTAGCAATAAAGTGAGATAAAATTCACATGACATAAAATCAAAGTGTACAATTGAGCGACATTTAGTTAATGCATAATACTGTGCAACTACCACCTCTATCGAGTTCCAAAACATTTTCTTCAAAAAAACCCATCACCCCACTTAAGCAGTTACTCCCCCTTCTCCCTTCCCCCACCCTTGGCAGCTCTCCTTAGGTTTTTTTCAATGTTATAATTCTTGATACTATCATAGGCAGGAACTCTTCCTTTCAGCCCTTGGCATTTTTAACTAATTTTTACAAACATGTTGGCTTTTTGGTAAATTATGTATTTAAAAGCCTATTAAAATCTGTTATTAATTATAATTATTTAAAGATTTTTAAAATTTTTTTCTAGATATAATTGTTCATCATTAAAGATTATTTTTAATCTCTTCCTTTTCAATTTCTTAAACAATTTTAGTAATGTTTCTCATTTCATTGCTTGGACTTCTCAACATTGTTGAGTAAATACGGTGAGAATGATCATTTATGTTTCTTACTACAAATACAATTGTCTTAAATTTTTAACATCTATAACTAAAGCCATGGATGGGAACAGAATTTTCTCAGATTATGCCTCTACATCTATTGAGATGCATATGGAATTTTGACTTTGGTATGGTGAGTTACAATAATGCATTTTTACAGGGTCGAACTATTCTTGCGTTGCCGGGATATACGCTGTTGGGTCAGGATCCGCATGCTTGTGTGTGCCTGTGCCCTTAATGCAATAATGACCATTTATCAATATCTGTGGGCCTTGCTTCTCATGTCCAACGACTTCCCTTCCGTGTTAGAGTCTGCAGGTGTTCCAGCCATTATTTCATCAACTGTCGCTTCTCCACCGTTCTTCTCCGAAAATATCTGATGCCTGTTTCAGCCTCTGAAACTATCTTTCCATTCATTTAACTGGTATTTTAAATTTCTATCTTATTGTCTCTCCGCTGGGTTCTAAATTACTTTATCAGTGCTATCAGTTGACTACTTTTCAACTTTATCTCAGAAGTCTACAGTTTATCTGCGTAGAACATGTTTTATTTCCTTTCTTAGTCTAGAAATGTGTGTTTTTATATCTATGCTCTCGTATTTCTTTTTTGCCTGATTTTGTGCCTTTCCCTCTTTTTAATGGAAGCTACGCCTTATTTATTTCTGAGCATCTTAAACACACTTCGTCAGACTGGAATTACATTTGTAGTCTGAGTGTTGATTATTTCAGCCTGACTTAACACTGAAGTTTCAGTGTCTTAGAATCTGTTTTGCAAGCTTGGTTTGAACAGATTTTTTTTTCATTTTCTTTTTCTTTCCTCCCTCTCTCCCTCCATCCCTTTGTGTTCTTCTTTCCCCACAATTTGTTTTTGCAGTTGTTACCCCTAGTTGTCTAAGGCAGCTGGCCCAGGATGAGGCTGTATGGTGGTGGTGCGGCATGGATTTCCAGAGATCGTACTCGGAATATCTTAGCTCTGGTCCCAGAGCCTACTGGCTATCTGACTCAATAACTGGCCTTGAGGTGCTGTCATTTTCCACATCCCTTCCTAGGTAAATGGCCTGTAGGTGCTACAACTGAGGTAAGCTTTGAATAAAATTTTTTTCCAGCTTTTTTGAATGAGTAGTTAGTAACTCTTGGCCAGCACATGCTTAATTAGTAAAGTAAGCAACGATTATCTTTACAATTATCACTGTGATTATTTACCAGGAAGAGAAGGAAAAAGGGGAACCCAAAACAAATGGCGTGGCTAATTATTCGAACAGACTGTTTAATGTATTGATTATGGATATCCTTCTGAGTTAGGCATTATTTCTATACCCTTAATGGGTTACCTGAGGGACCAAAATATTAAGGATCTTTTACAAGTATTAGTGGCCAGGGGCACCTGTGTGGCACAGTGGTTAAGCATCCAACTCTTGGTTTTGGCTCAGGTCCTGGTCTCATGGTCATGGGATCATAGCCTCCATTGGGCTTCGTGCTCAGTGCCGAGTTTGCGATCTCTCTCCATCTCCCCCTCCTGCTCATGCTCTCTCTCTCTCAAATAAATGGATAAATTGGAAGGAAGGAAGGAAGGAAGGAAGGAAGGAAGGAAGGAAGGGGAAGAAGGAAGGACAAACAAGTATTCATGGCCAACAAGGGGGAAAGGATTTGGAGAGCCGTATTCCTGATTCTCAGGAGGGACCTGAAATATGTTCACAGTATCTGGCGTTTTTGTCTTTACTATTGTCCCTTTGGGTCAGCTGTCGTGAATAGCAACAGCAACTGGAGGTCTTGGTAATCCGTGATCATTTTGCCTATAGCTCATTTGTTCATGGAAACTTTTAGACACTGCTCTCTCCTGCAAAGCCCCTCCAATGCTCAGGTTACTAACCCTTGTCTCAGGTCTCCAGAACCCAAACATTGCCAAAGGAACTACTTTGAAGTCCTGTCCCCACCTTGTTTTCAGAGGGTCCATTTAAGGGGAGCAATTTAAAGCCAGGAGGTCAGGACACAAACTGCAAGGACGTACTTTCGTGACTCTTGAAACAGGATGGTGGAGCTGGGAATGAACGGCCGGGCAGCCCCGGCAGAGGCGACAGCAGAAAATGCCTGTCCCACTGATGAGGGAGCAGCAGGCAAGCTGAAGGGAAAGCACAAGTGGACACCTTGCAACCCCCCACACTCCAACCCCCCACACTCCCCAAGCCCCCCACCCCACAGTGGGATATGTGTGACATTCCTCAGGCACTCCTGGCTGCCCCAGAACCCGGGAAAGGGGAAAACAAATGGTTAACTGACAGAACACAGTCTTGTAGGACATAAGGCTCCATCAGTTTGCAACTGTCTGAATGATTTACAAGGAAAAAAGCCATCTCCAGAAACCTGTAAACTCCATCTCCCGGAGCCCTAACATCCCCTCCATAGGATAGAAAGTCTTATATAATCAGTCACTCCTCACAACCCCACTACAGCTCTTTCCGCTCACGGGTCCTGTCCCCATGCTATCATAAAAACACCTTTTTGGGGGCACCTGGGTGGCTCAGTTGTTAAGTGTCTGCCTTCAGCTCAGGTCATGATCCCAGGGTCCTGGCATCAAGCCCCGCATCGGGCTCCCTGCTCCATGGGGAGCCTGCTTCTCCCTCTCCTACTCCCCCTGCTTGTGTTCCTTCTTTAGCTATCTCTCACCAAATAAATAAATAAAAATTTTTTTTAAAAACCCACCTTTTTATACCAAAAACATCTCAAGAATTCTTTCTTGGTCATTGGCTCAGTTCAAACCACCCTACTTCAAACCACATCTCCAGGAACTGGGCTCCACCCAGCAGGCACCACCCCCCCAAAAAAAACTGCTGCTGCTTTGAGACAGTGATGTGCCCTCCAGGGGGGCTCTCCCCCTGATCCACTCTCCCTTTGTCCCAGGAAGTTTCAGCAGCTGGTTGGAACCCTGCTTTTCTGTTTCATCATCCTTCTTCCCCAACCTCCCCGACCCCCAAACACACACTCTTCACTGTAAGCATATCCCCTCACCTTTATCAGCACAAGATGCATTAACTTCCTGACACAAACCCAATAAACCAACTTGAATCTGATCTGTTCCCTCCATCTATCTCTTGAGATGGAAATGTTACCCCCCTGCCGTCCATGGGCAGCCCCTCTCCCGGGCCCAGGGACCAGCTCTACCCACCACGTCTACTCCTCTGATAGGTTCACCCCACTAACTGGAAACACCAGAAATCCAAGCAGCTCAAACCGGAATCTGACAGACCCTTGTTGAATCCACTCCACTCTCTGTACCCACAAATCCAATCTATTATTAAATCCGGCAAATGAATTCTGGATCTCCCTTCTCAGACCTGGATTTCTGGGAATCTAGACATCTAGAATGGAGTTCTTCCTACAAGTGGGTTATGAAGAGGACACAGAAGGGGGAGGAGCGCTGGGAAGGATGGACGCACCCAGGGGCCTCCCTTCCCAGAGCCTACAAGCCCAAACTGGCAACTTGATCACAGATCAAACCATCCTCAACAGGCTAAGTTTTCTAGCTCCTCAGAACACTCTACATACATTTCTCCCCCTTTTTACATCCCTGAGCCATTCCTTAAAGTAGTGAATTTTTTTAAAAATTTTTTTATTATGTTATGTTATTCACCATACAGTACAATGAATCAACACTACCTCAAAAACTAATAATGTGCTGTAAAGTGGTGTTTAAAGATTCTTTGCCACCTGATCTCCAGCCAGGTTTGAGCAGTGAATGAAAGAACCTCAGGTCTGTGCTTAATGGTGATTGTAGCTAATAGGAGTTGAGCACTTACTGTCCTGGGCAGACTGCTAAGAGTTTTGCATGTGTTAAGTAGTTTAATCTTCACTTCAAATCTAGGAAACAGGCACAATCAAAAAGGCTAGTATTCCCATTTTACAGGTAAAGGAACTGATGGGCAATGAAATTGAACAATTTGCTCAAGGTCAGAGCAAAGTGCAACTTTTCAGACAAGAAAACAGTTTGGAGAGGCTAAGAGATTTGTTCATATGCAGTTGGTAAACCTAGCTGAGCTGAGATTCAACCCCTATCTGCATGGATCAAATGCCTATTCTCTTTGGGAAGTTAACAAAATTCAGCACGGCCTGGGTTCGACTTCCCATATGTTAAGTGCATCTGAGCTGGGTCTGGCTCAATTTCACCTAATTCCTCAAGAAGGAAACCAGTGTTCAAGCAGGGAAGTATAATCTGTATGAACAGTAAGACCTAAAAGCAGGAGCAGGGTCATGACTAGGACAAAAAGCCAAAAGTCAGGAACCAAAAAAGGCTTAAAAGAGCAGGCATAAGGACAAGGACCCCCGGGGTTTTCGAGAACATCACTAGTGGATAAAAGACCAACAGCATTATTGGGCTGGTTGGCAGGCAGAGCATTAGGGGTGCCGTGGTGCCACCAAGGATGGTTTAGAAATTATAAGAAATGAAAGCAGTAGCTTTATCTTCAGACATTATAGAGCAGAACCCACTTTCTGAGCAATTTCACTAATTTCCTGGACCACCCCATTAAATCCGCCATCTTTCCTAAAAACAGGCCAGGTCTGATTGGTCAAGATATGGGGCAACAGAAACCCTTCCTGCCTTAGCCAGACAGCAGTTTTTCTATTCCTGTAGACTGTGGCAGACCACCAAGGATGGAACACACTGTGTGACAGTGAGTGGGATGAACGAAAGAAAACTGGGTGGTTTTGGTAAGATGGGAACATGGCGGGAGACGCACAAGGCTGGAACCACGGGCCTTGTATCATTCAGCACAGATGCTCAAGGGTTGGGCTGTAATCATAACCAATTTGGAGCTCACACTGTGAGGTGAGAAAGGGATTTTTTATTTCTTACAAATCAGATGTAAAGTGAAAACAAAACTCATTCTTCCTCCTGTAAGAGATAGAAGGAGAGAACAGCAGGGGTAAATTTGCGCATGAATAGAAGAAATTCTAACGCCTGGGTGAGAAAAAAATAAATAAACCTATAGTTGGAACCTGTCAACATTATAAAGGATGTTGCCAGCATCTTCCGGTATGGCTTGCAGCATCTGGAGAAGGAAGAAAAGCCTGTGTCTTGATAATAACCTAAAGAAAACTGCCTCAAATCGACTTCCAGACTTCCTATCCAGGTCAGTGGCTCCCCTGTCCCCCAGTTCTCTAGACTGTAGCTCCATCCAGAATCCAAGATGCATGGATTCTTCAGGGAGTCTATGGACTGCCATCAAAATATCAGAAAATTTAAAAATTGTATTCAAAATTCTGTGTTTGCGTGAATACATGCATTTTTATGGGGGAAAGAAGTTCAAAGATTTCACACATTTCTTAAAGATGCCTGCATTCCCGCATAGTGAAGAAATATCGTTATCCTGAGAGTGACCAGGCATTAGTGATCTTTACGATTTTCTCACTCTGCCCCAGCTTGGGCTCTTGTCATGTGCCCTGGGTACCTTTGCAACTGACATTCTTAGTTCAGGGACCCGACCATTAGCCTGCAGCCCACAGCTTCCTGTATGGGTAGCAGGGGCATAACATGAGCACCTGCATACAGAAGTCCCCCTGCTTCCCAGACCCACCGAAAGTGCAGGGGGGGGACTCCACCTCCCATGCTCTGCTAGACCCCATTCTCTTTCTCTTGCTGCATCAAATCCTCTGCCTTCAAATAAAAGCCTCATGCAAGTATGCCCTGTGCAGTCTGGTGAACATTTTCCAATATTTGACACCTAGGCAAATCTTTGCAGAGTATATATCCTGGCCCCGTAGGTCTGACCAGGTGATTAGCTCTGGCCAAAGGGGTCTTAGTAGATGTGATACAAGCAGAGACAAGAAAGGTGCTGGAACAAGTGAACTTGGCCATTTTGGGGTCATGGTCATTGCCACGAGGACATGTTGGGAGTAGCCTGATGGAAGATAAGTGATAAGAAGGGCAGATTGGGTCAAACCTGTCGGCTCAGTCAAGGGCAACCAAACTCAGAACACAGCCAGCTGACCCTGCACATGCCCGTAAGCCCGGTCAAAATCAACAGCACCTCCTGGCCAAACCCAGCTGACCCAAACGCACGAGCGAAGAAAGTGACAGTTGTACGCCCTGAAGATCTCAAGTTGTTTGTTAAACGACATTCCTAAGGCAACAGATAATTTATACAGAGGAGGTCTACACCAGCCAACTGGAGTGTAGGGGAATCTATCCAGTTGTGGCTGCCAAAAATGACATCAGTGTGGCCAGAGCACTGTGTAAAAGGTCATAGTAACAAAAGCCCACAGTGAGGCTCTGCCATTGAGTCCAGATGTCCAAGTGTGCAGGCCGAGCTCATACGCAGGGGGGAGGCAGGTGCCACCTCCAGCAAAGGCTTCTAACACGTTCTGAGCATTTCCCACGTGCCACGAGCCACTTTCACGTACATCCGCCAATTTTTCTCAAGACAACTTACATGAATTAGGTATTTACATATATTATTCATTCATGACAGATAATGTTACAAATATAAGGAAACTGAATCTCAGAAGGAGTATAGCGAAAAGTAAATTTCTTTCCCATCTAGTTATATACATTTCTGTCCTTTAGGACAACTGATGCTGTTAGCTTCTCTGCATCGCGCCAGGGAGGGGCCGGGAAGCAATGCAGTTCGCCTTTAAGTGCTGTATTCTGTCCGTACGTAAAATCACAGAAGCTGGCCTGCCGTGTTAGCCCCTCACCGATGGGATGTCCACCTTCACCGGAGCTGGTCTCAAAGCTCCCCGCTCCCCAAACCCCATGGCTGAAACACAGCCTGTGGGGGAGCACAGTCATCTGTGGGCTACTTTGCGTCCTCCCATTGGCGGCGTCATACCTAGACGTCCACACCCCTGAGACTCTTGCTTCTTTCACATGTATGTCCACGGGAGTAAGGAAAGGGTTAAGGTGCAGGCGGGGAGAGAGAGAGGAGCCCCCCCACCCCCAAGGCCCGAGACTAGGCTCATGCAGGGGGCTACGTGACCAGGCTCACAGAAACCCCAGATGTGGAGAAATGCTGAGGCGAACAAAACCGGAGATGATGCCCAGCCCAGGTGTTAGGGGCTGTATTTTTTTTGGCAGCTACCCTGTAATCACAGAAAATGACCAGACCTCAAAGAAGCAAGCCATGAAGGATGTTGTCAATAGTCCTGGCTCAGACCAAGACGACACCAGAATCTCAAGGCCACGAGCTCCCTGGTCAGTTCTCAATAAAGGACTGCTACTAAAAGCCCATGGTGGCCACCCATTCGGGGCCCCTCTCACTTGAGAGAGAGCTTTGTTCTTTCCTTTCTGCTCTCACCTTCACTTCATAAACTTTCACTTCACCTCACCCTTTCGTGTCCACGGGGTTCATTCTCCGACTGTTTGAGACAAAAACCTGTAATCCTGGAACACATGTGTATATGGTCACATATTCATTACCCTCACTTGTGTACATGCATCTGGTCAAACTGTTTGTTCCCTGTTTAAAAAAAAAAAAAGAAAAGAAAAAGAAAAGAAAAAGAAAAAGAAAAAGAAAAAAGGAAAAGAAAAAAGCCAGCATACATATAACAGAACCAGAATGGAGTCACGTGCAACAGAGAGCACAGACTTTGTGACTCGGGTATCAAAGGGCTTCTGTCCTGACTCTCTCCATCACCGGCCACAAGCTTGTGATCAAGAGCCCCAACTTTTCTGGGCCTCAGTTTCTTCATCAATAAAATGGGAGGAATGACATCCACTTACCAAATGTACCGAGCGCTTACTGTAGGTCGGGCAGGGTGCCCGTCACTGGGGATATAAAAGCTGTAAATACAGACACCAGCCCTTCCCTGCCAAAACCTGCTGGCCAGGAAGGCAGACAGAATTCCGTAACATAAGCCCCCACCACGGAGCACAGAGGCTACTCTGGGAGCGGCACACCCCGTCCTAGGAGCAGAGCTCCCAAACTCGGCCTCGGGAGTCCAGGTACACATTCCTGGAGATAGGAGTACAGTTGCTCACCCAACAACTGTTCAGTGATTCAACAGCAATGGGAAGCACAAAGTCACCTGAGGGCTCCTGGACGGGGTAACTTTCCAGCTGGTTAGCTCCTTTGCAGCCCCATCTCCACTATCTAGGATAGAACAGGACAGTCCTTGCAACTGAGGATCCTGCGAGGAAACCTCTTCAGAAACCAGTTCTCCTCCTGTGAGTCTCTGCTCTATGTTGGAGATGGGGGGCCTGGCACTCACCTACCTCTTCTTTTTCCAGCTGTTCTCAAGAGCCTACAGAATCATAATTTAAAGTTCTAGGCAGGAAAAATGAGACTAAAGGACCAGATGCTCAAACTGACAGCAAGCTGCATTTGAGAGAATATTTCATTCCTTCCAACAGCCCATGGGCTCCCTTCATAGCCACCCCCCCACCACAACCACGGTTTTGTGGCCTGACCCTGCCTGCCTCCTGGCTCTACAAATCAATCCCAATTTTGTGCTTAAAATGGGAACAAGAATTGAGGACTTTTTAAAAATAGCTTTTTAATATATAGGTGTCCTCAAAGGTTTCCAAGCATATTTCAAAACAGAAACTGATAAATGAGGATACCAACTGTCAGAGCCTTTGTATCCAGTAGAGGAACTGAATTTCCCTTGGTCCTCGTGCTGGTCTCTAGCCAAGTGTCAAACAGATGAGGACAACCTCTCAGAAGCGAGGTAAACAATCTAAGTCATCATGTGAAAATATTCATTTTAAAAACCATCCCCTCTTATTATGAGCACATTGGAAAATCCCCAAGTGCAACCTGGTAGAGCCAAATAAGGACATTTTCCTTTTTTCAGAGGAGCAGATAGGACTTAGTGACTGGACCCATCGTGCCTCAGTTAGGTGGGCACAGCCCCCGTGTCCCTTGTGTAAAGGGAGAGCTCATGTCACCTCCCAACACCCTTCTAAAACTATCAGTCTTCCCAGCCCAACAGCCAGGCACCAATTTTTTCTAAATAATGAAATTCTACCTGCTTGTATTTTTAGGCATGTGTGTCCCATGGATGTACTAGAAACATAGACCATAAACATGACACGGGAGGGCTCTGAGTGGAAATCAGCACAGACCAGGATTTCTGTTCCATGAAAGGAATCAAAGGAGCCCAAACCACCCTCTGCTTGCTGAAATGTATACCTGCTGTCAGCTTGACCTGAAGCTTGGGGTGTCACTGTCCCTCATTCACCCCCCAGTCTCTGCGGAAGAACTGTGTCTGGACCTCAGGGTATGACTGAAAAGTTCAAGTTCTAGCATAAAGCTATCAGCCAGGGTGGGTGTGGGTGAGGTGGGAGGCAGGCTGTTAAGTTATCCTCTCCGATAAACATTTTGTTTTCTAGAAAAATAAACCATTTTGACCAGTTTTGTTCCTGGAAGTTCTGAAATTTCCATCTCATTTTAATTAAAAGAAACAGAGCATGATTTAACCTCCAGGAGAAGTGACATTAATTGGAGGAAAACAAAACCACTCCTGCTTTTTTTTTCTCCCCACCCCCAGTCGGGGGTGGGTGGAGGGATAATTAGCTTGTCTTTTCCTTGGGAAAGTTCAGATGTACAAAGATATTCCATAGCTTGAGCTCATACTTTATTCCTCTGCGGTCTGGTCTAAAGGGAAACTCCACTTGTCACTTTCCTCCTTGACAGAGACAAGCAGTCTGTTACTATGGGCATAATGCAACTTTCAACAATGAAATAAACTGTGGGCCTTAAACATGAAACAATGTAAGCAGTTGAAAAGCAGAATGGAAAGTTTCTGCCAGTGAGAGAGCTCAGGACCCATCATCTCTAGAGAAGAAGCCTGTGTTTTAATGTCTAACTTTGAAGCTGAAGTCTGTCATTTCTGTTAAAACGCAAAGGGTGGTACCTGGGGGGAGGGAGGAGCTCTGAATATGTCATCTGTAGGAAGACCACCTTGCTTGCTCATTTCCCTGCCATTTGGGAAAGCTTTCATGGGCTCTTTTGCGAGACATTTAAAACCTCTCCAATAATTTTTCTGAAATTTCCAAAATTTGCCCCAATTAAATTGTCAGAGGGGGAGATGTACCTGACAAATGTCTTCTAGTGGGTGATCCTTTGACAACCCAGTATTTGGCATCTCCACGTGCTCATGGATTTGGGAAGCAGAAATAAGGGAATGTGGGAGAGGATGCTCGGCCCTGATATGAGATTCCACGGTCTAAAGAGGAGCATTATCAGCTAAATATGCAGGCTTCATCTCATCTCAGAAAATGCTATGAACGCCCACTTGGTTCTCAGAGGCTCCTAATTAAAAGTTTTGCAGTAAGGCAATGGCTCCAACCCTCATCCTTAGTTTGGTCACCAATTTCATGTGTGACCAGTGGAAAATAAAGTGAAGATAAGAAGAGTCATTTCCTCCTAGAGCTGTCATGAGGATTTAGTGGATCATTTGCTTTAGGCACTTGGCGTAGCCCTGGCTCCACAGTTTCCCTGTGTTGGAAAGACACTGCAGCCCTGAATTTTGCTTCTATTGCTCTCAGTCCTTGCAGTGGCCACATTGTGAAGCAGATGGCAGTCTGCCCTGCAGTGGCTGAGTGTCTGACAACTGCCCCAAGTCTCTCCACATTCTAGGCTCACTGAAGGCCCCAGGAGGTCTCCTTTCAAACTCCAATACAGCCTTACCATTAATAAATATTATCACATGAATTTATGTAATATATTCCTTCTATTTGGTCTGACTCCTTGAGTCAGTCTACAACCGGTTAAGACTCACAAGATGGAAGGAGACTGAAAAATTGAACATCATCAAACCTACAGATTCTATACAGGTGGGAAGAGGTAGGTAAGACACGAGCCAGCCCAAAGGGACCCACACAGATTTTCAGAGTCCCCTTAGCATCACTATTTCATAATTTATTAAGTCATTCTTTCTCCAGTCTTCCTTAAAAAGCAATCCTTTCCAGTCTTACTACAACAAAAAATAATTTCTTTTGGTCAGACATGTATTTTGCCCCATCATGAGACTACTGCAATAAAAACAAAGAGGAATGTGATACGGTCCCTTTCACCAGGAAACGCCACAAATGAAGGAGACAAGGGTGTAAACAAGTATACAATACAGCAAGCATTTGCAATCCCGAGTATCATGTGACATGTCCTGAATCCAACTCTCACCAGCAAGGTGGCCTTGGACAAGTTAATTAACCTCTTTGGGATTTCCCTTCATCACCTGCTAGATTGATAGAATATTCTCCTTTCAAGACAGGGTTAGAGACAGATGTTAATAATGCCAATACCAATGCCACCGTCCAGTGAGTGGGATTTGAGGGCTTTCTAAAGAAGGTAGAAGGGGCTACCGCTTCATCTACAGTTTAACTAGCATGTACTTGCCTAGAACTAGACAGGAGACCCTGGGTCTAGGCTCACTGATTTTATAAGAGGTAAGGTGTCTGATCCTTAAAAATATTTCATGAGAATTACTAACGTGGAAGGTCCTATAAGAAATCAAATTTGGGTCAGAAATGGGTACAATGAAACAGCTTTGGGACATTCTCCCACCAGGGCTTCGAGTACATGTGATTAATAAACTGCTCTGACCTCATCTGTCCAGTGTCAGGCATTATGTATTTGGCCATCCCCATATCCCTGGGATAGAAATCCCTCCCTCACCAATGGAGAGCAGAGGACACAACTAACGCAATTGTTCATTGATTGTTTTATTTGTCTGCATTTCATGTCATTCCCTGCCTCCAAAATTAATTACTTTCTTCTTCAGAATCTGAATGAGTTCTTGATTTAGTCAGACAAATCAAGAAATAGAAATAGGGGCTACAAAAAAAGGTACATGGAGTTCCCTCATAGCCATTGAACCTACATGCCCAGGTGAATTCAAACAAATGTGTTTGCAAATACCAAATATTTTACTGAATTGCCGATAAAAGCTCCATTTTCCACTAGAAACACTTTTAAAAGATTCTCAAATGCTTGGGACTTAATATAATTTTTAAAAGAACACATTTTGTCAATAATTTCACATAGCACCATGTTGAATTTTGGCTCTGATTCCATTCTTAATTGATCACACTTGGGGGGGGGGGATATCCACCTTCCTAGACCTGAGAGTTTTCTTCCCTAAGCATAAAGTGGTGGTTGACAAATCCTTTTCAGTCTAGCATGCTACTGAGCACCACCAGCATCTGATCTAACTGAAAAGTTCATCTAAATTTTCGAAAAACAATGTGGCTCTGAGTTTCTAAGGCAAGGTTAGAGAGACAAGGAGGGATCAGGTGTGCTATTTCAGATACTTCGTCCTTCCTACCTTTGCAAAGCAAAGGTATGCTTTGCTTTGCAGGCAGTGCCAGATAGAGTCCAGGATATGTTAAACCAATCAACAAGAACAAAAGCTGAGAGTGAAGATAGTATCTGGTGGTGAAGGAAGAAGGCAGGCTGGCTCTGTCGCTGTCCATGGTCCTTATTGGTGAGGCGATAACCTGTAGCCCTCCTGTTACACTGACCCTGGGAGATATCTACCTTCATTTTATTCTCAGAATCAGTGGATGTTACCCCTTTAACATGGTTTGATTGAAGCAAAATTGTTAAGTGTAACTAGTTTAGGTATCTTAAGTAGCTTCTGATGCAGTTATAATAATGCTATGTTTTCTTTAATTTTTATTTTTATTTATTTTTTTAAGATTTTATTTATTTATTCGACAGAGATAGAGACAGCCAGCGAGAGAGGGAACACAAGCAGGGGGAGTGGGAGAGGAAGAAGCAGGCTCATAGTGGAAGAGCCCGACGTGGGGCTCGATCCCAGAACGCCGGGATCACGCCCTGAGCCGAAGGCAGACGCTTAACCGCTCTGCCACCTAGGTGCCCCTTTAATTTTTATTTTTAAAAAAGATCCGAGTCTCAGTCCAACAGATGGTTAGAAGGAACACGGTCTCTGCAGGTCTCCTCCTCAGGCCCAAGGACTCAATGGGTGTTTTCTCAATTCAAAGAAGTCAGATATATTCACAACTGGCTAAATAAATAAGACACAGTCCTCCCGGTCAATCCAGAGAACTACCCTAGTTGTGGTCTCTGTGAACTACCACAGGCCATCATCGGAAACATGTCATTCTGACATTCAGTGCGAAGGCATTCTGCCCTCTGCAGTGAGGCTGTACTGCCCCTCACAGTTTTATCTTCTTTATGTGGATGTGGGTGGAGGAACACCTTCCTCTCACTGCTGGGCTATGTTGCAGAATGACTCACAGTAAGAATAATTAGAATGGCCTCACACTCTACTTGCTATGGAAGATTATCCCTCATCAGCAGAAAAGGTGAATCTGATCCTTTGGGGTAGGGCCCTCCTTGTTGATGTCCCTGAAATCTCCACTTTATCCATCCCCAATTCAGATATTGGTAACCTCTAGCCCAGGGTATGCTTGTCTCACTTGGCATTCACACATTGACTCTGGGTTTTCTAGATGAGAAGGCATATTCTTCAGAAGGAAACATCAGAGCTCCTTCCCTCCCCAGGGAAAACATAAACAGAGAAATCATCTTAGGACCTTGGATATGTAAATCAGTTGGCTTTGGCATGAAAGCTCTGGCTGCCCAAGACAAAGGCTCTGTAGTTTTGCTCCACGTCCATGAAACAACATCTGTTCTTCAGAACTCTGCTCATGCCCGACTCTCCGTGACTACATCTCAAACTTCTTCAGTCCACAGAGGAGCATCACACATGGTGAAACCCATCAGAGTTCCAGAGCTTCCCTGGAGGAAGCTTGAGGACAAACTGCTAGGAAAGATGGCTGCCCCCAGGAGGACAAAGAAACAACATCTCGATTTCCGTCTTCCTGAAAGTTTCTGACTCAGTCCAACAGGAATCTCTTCCTAAATGCACATGTCTGTCATTTTATAATGGAAACCATGGTAAAACATGATCCACTTGATAGAAATTTGCTGGGATATCTTAAATTCATAAAATAAAACATGGTATTATTTTAAATATGTTTCACTGACTGTCAATAATTCTACTAATAGGTATATTCTCTGCCTTGTCTCTATTTTTTTTGGCTCCAAGTAGATGATAAAGTATTGGAGGCCAGAAGCTTCAACCATTTCAATATTCTTCGCTGAAGAAACGCTATCTTGACTGCATTAACCTGGACGACCTTTGGTAAATATTGATTGAGTCAAATTGAACTGAAAGACAGCCTCTCTCCAAGTGTGATTTCAAAATTAAAAACACAGTGTCCCCACGGTGAACTTGGGGGCATATTTCCAAGGACTCAGGGCAACTTGAGAAGGGTGAATTTGCCCCCTGTGAGTTCAGCAATTGAATAGCTTTACCCATTCAGTGCAGGTGGAGGGATGCATTACAGGAGAGCTGTCATCCAAACGCAGAGCCTTGGATCAGTCAGGGTCTCAGATTGCTGTCACCGTTCACTTGATTCCATTAGAGCTTGGATACCACTGAGATCTGGACTTCTCCATGTGGATGCACTAGGGCCATGTCTTTCTTAGTATGTTCAAGGCTTAACCTGATATCTGCCCCCCAAAATCTCTTCTGCTTTATCCTATATTGGTTCACTCTTGGCTGATATTCCCTATAGGCTGTTCCTATTCCTCACCCATTCTGCTCCCTCCATCCATACTCAAATCCCAATGCTGGAAACCAGATCAGTGGCTTCTTAGTGTCAACAGGATGGTCAGTATCATGACTTATAGATTCTCCCCTAACCAGGGGTCAGCCCACTTTCTCGGCATCACTTCCATCCCATTGCTTACACACACATGCCACGCAACTATAGGACACCCCCACAGGGCTGCAGGTCCCTTGCTCATTTGTCTGTGCTGATTCTTTGAAGGAGACACCTGCACGTTGATTATCTACCTGCCCAATCTCTGCTCATCTCTCACAACAACAGAAGAATTTCCGGTGGGAAGATGCCTGTCTTATACTTCCCAGGCCAAAAACAAAAAGGCACTCTGCTCACAAACTCCATCTAGATCCCTCTGTCACTGTGCTGTGTCACTGCTTGACACTTCACTGGACAGAACATTTATTGCTTTTCTCTTCACCTTGGTCTACGGCAAGCTTTCCGAGGGCATTTTTGGTTCATTCTTGTATATTCTCTTCAGCTCTCAGTCCATCTTTGTTTGGCTCCTCCATGCCTCACTTAGAGTCAGTGTTCTCCTAATCTCCATCTCTGTCATCTGTCGACAGGGAGCAAAAGTCACTGAACCTCACTGAATTCCAGCTTCCCCCTCTCTGAAATGAACTTACATTTGTAAGTACTCAGAATACGGTAGTGAAAGCAGAAAATAACAGAAAATAACTTTAATAAGGTATCTACCACAGTGCCTTATGATTGCTAATGTTTAATAGTCCACTAAATTATCCAACAAATAGCCATGAAGTGTATACTTTGACCCAGGAAATGTGACATACTAGGGAAATTCAGACCCTCAGTTCTGACCTCATTGGGCTTTTAGCTTACTGGAAGAGAGAGACAATAATTAAATAATTATAGCCCCCCTCAAAACACACACACACACAGTTGTTAAAGAAATGATATCTTAAAATAAATTATAATAAAAGAGTCAATCTAGATTACCTTAGGGTCAGACAAGGCTTCCCCATGGAAGTTGACAGCTAAAGGATAAATAAAATTTCACTAAGCACAGTTGGAAGGAGCAGAACATTCTACTTTTTTCTCTCCTGTTCTGATTCCCATTTCTTAGGAAGCCATAGAAGCAAGGAAGCTCACACACCACCCTTTATGCCCCATCCTCTAGACCAGCTCTGTCCAATAGAACTCTGATGGTGGAAATGCTCTCCTGGTGCAGCCCAATATAGAAACCACTAACTCTTCATGGCTACTGAGCCCGTGAAACGTGACTGATGAGACTGAGAAATCAAATTTTATTTCAGCTAATTGAAATCTAAGCCTAAATAGCCACACATAGCTAGTGGTTACCATCTTGGACAGTACAGCTCTAGACACTATTTCCATATTTATCCTCAGAGTCAACCTGATCCAAGATGGCTACTAACACACACTAACTTAGGTCTCTTCTTGGGAAACAGAATGTCAGAAAGGCATCTTGGCATCTTTTATTTAGAGTGAGAGTGTTGTACACTGACTCAAATCTATCTTAACTGATTCATTTGTCTGGAACGAGTTGTCACGGACGGAGCATGGGTTTACCCTCCAGACATCTCATCAAGAATATCAAAAGACCATCATGCGCTCCATTAAATAAGCATTAAAAAGTAGCTGGTTCTTCCCTTTTCCTCTAAATCACCGTACACTGGAACTCACTCAGTTCACATTTGATGATTATTTTCTATTTGCAGGGCTCTAGAATAAATACTGAGGATGAAAAATGAAGAAGGTAATGTCTCTGTCCTTAAAAGGCTTTAATATTATTAGTAGGCGCAAAGATGAGCGATGCCATCAGAGCCTGATGCGGTGTGGTTAAGGAGACTTGTGGCGGTAACTGCGTGAAATACGGCATTCAGGGGTCGGGATACGACGGCCAGGCTCCTGGTC